>NW_025780635.1:0-22894 GCF_021130785.1 Homalodisca vitripennis | reverse complement strand
AAATTGTTTTGGTTTAGGTCAAATTTTAAGTCAATTAAAACCTGCTAGTTCAAAGAAAATTATTATTTTCTTTATATATGATAAGTATAATGATAATTTTGCCTGATATAATAGACTACACATAATTATAAATAGTTGTTTTTTAATAATTTTATTAATTATAAAAAATAATTAATTCTTGTAAACAGAATTAAATATTTTGTTAGTTCAATTGGTACTTTGGTACTATACGTAGACCACTATGTCCATATCTAATACTTGTTATTACACGATATAAATAGGTTTAAACTAGTAGTACCAAAGTTATAGTCAACCTTTATGGCACTCACATAGTCTGAGCTTCAATTTGGGGACTATCTGGAGGGACTTTTTTTGTGTCATCAGAGTGGACAGAAGTGATCCAACCATGATCTGATGTCGGAAAAGTTGGACGATCTGATATCGGGAAAGTAACCAATCGGAAATGCTCCAGGTCCTCAGTGCGGGCTTTGGTGGCGCCTTCAGACGGTAAAAAATCCCTCGATAATACCTAAATTCAAGCTCAGATCATGTGAGTGCTCATAAATATTAACTTTTTCTATTTATAATAGGTTCGAATATATATATATTATATATATATATATATTATATATATATATAAGTGGGTGGGTCCGTGAGGACCGAATCCGCCAGGGCCGAATAGTGAAATTTTCCGCCAAGACCGAAAACGAAATTTTCCCTCAGCTCCGAAAAAAATTCTGCCAAGGTCGAAAAATGGACTTTCCGTCACTCCGAATTCTAACGTAAACATTCCTATAACCTCAAATACTTATTTCGTAGAGTCCGCCAGCTCCGAAAAAAATTTTGTCCGTAAGCTTTTCCGTCAGCGCCAAATTTATGCGGGAGCATCCGTTAACTCCAAATAAATACGAAACAGTCCCCCCCAACTCCAATTTGGGGATTTTTCCCCCAATCCGAATCTGATTCTTTCCGCGAACGTCGAATATTGGACCCCCCCAAAGCGGAGGGGGGATGCGCGCAGTGGGTGAAAGGGGAGGATTAGTGGCGAGTCCGCCCAGGCCAGGGGGAACACGGGGGGGCCCCCAATCCAGTGTTCCTTCACGAGCTCCTCATGCAGGGGGCAAAATGGGGTGATCGCAACCAGCGGGGGGAGAATAGGGGTGATGGGGGGGCCCCCCTGTGGTGGGAATAACGAATGAAAAAACGGGTTAGTTCGGTTATTTTTTTTTAACGATAGTCGGTTTTTTTTGCTGCATCCAGAAAAATTGTCTAAGACTAATTTTTCTCCCGACTAATTTTTCTATAAGTTAACTGGTTGTAAAGATTAGTCTATTTTAAATTTAATCGTTGATTCTGATGGGTTATTTTAAACAGTCTTTGATTAGATTTCACCACTAATTTTTTTTAAAATTTTAAAATTTGGGGACTTGTCTGTATTGAATTACGTTGATTTATGGGTTTTTTTAAATTTAGTCTTTAGATTATTTTTTTCCACTAATTTTTTTATAATTAAACGGGTTTGAAAAGATTTCTATATTTGAATTTCTTTGATTCTGATGGGTTTTTTAAATTTTTTTAGATTATTTTTTCATAATTTTTTTTTTAAATTAATGATTGTGCAGATTTAGTCTTACTTAAAATTAGTCGTTGTTCTGATCGGTTATTTTAAATTGTTTTTAAATTTTGGTTTTTTCTCCCAAAATAATTTTCTCAATTAACTGGTTGTGGGGGGTTAACTTGAATTGCTTTTTTATTATAATAATTATTTTTTTTACTAAAAATGTCGTTCTTTAGCGTTAACTTTGGTTAAATTTTGGTGATTCGTTTTAAAAATAAATTTTTAATTTTGCAATTTGAAACGGTAATTTTTTTTGTAGTTTTTATAAATGATATATGATAATATAACTTTTTAAAATGTTATGACTATAACGTATGCACAAAAAAAGTAATAATACAATAACAGAATTTCGTTTTCAATTACGGTTTCTGCCAGGGGCGGGTTTGGCTTGGAAATTTTTTTGATTGTATATTCAGGTCCGAATCAGACCGGGTTTTCGTACAATTTCTTCCGGACCAGTCACAACGTCTATATGAAGGGACTGTGTCTGGTTGGGGGGACACGACGGGGCCCGCCCCGAATATCTTTACCGGGGCTCGCCAAAGCTAAGTACGGCCGTGAAAAATTGGCCGCGCCCGTACCGTCTTCAACAGGAATGGTTCATTCCCCCCCACCCCATCCCTAAAAAGTGGATAGAATTTAAAAGGAAAATCGGTTATTCCCTTCGACTAAAAAAACCGTTAACGACAAAAATAATGACTTGGGTTTGTCGGTTATAAAATCCATTCGGGTTTATTCCCATCACTTCGTACAGTCAGACTGCGGCGGACTCCGCAAAAAGGAGGTTTCATTGTTTTTCTGCTCCATTGTAGAGAAGAATGTTATGTGATACATATAAAAAGACTCAATTAGTCCATCAATGATACAATTTGAATGGTATTTATTCTACATCATAATTATTTGGAAAAGTGAACACATTTTAAGAAATATTTAAAACTCCCCATGGAGCTTGAATATTTTGTACATATTTTAGAATAGAATAGAATTCAGAATAGAATATATTTATTTTTCGAAAGTAATTACAAACTATCACAACTAAAAATAATCTGGTGCAAAAAATTTTAAAAAAGAGGATAATAATTATTTAAATTTACATATAGTCTTAAATTTGGGCTGCAATTAAACTATACAATATCACAAATTATCAAATTAAAAAGAATAAAAATACTATATATAATTTAAATGCAACACACATTATTCTAGTATAAAACCAATATATATTTATTTCAAAAAAACATAGGGCCTCTAAGGCAAAGCCTGTGTAGAGGTTTTCCCTTTCCCCAAGATTAAACATTTGCGCTAACAGATTTTTATATTTTTATTTAACTACAATAAATTCCCACTAAATAAATGCTTGTGGCAATATAACTTCAACAAACCTAGCCGCTTAGAATAATGTTTGTTTCTTTTACGATATAGATTTAACACAAATTAAACTTTTAATTAATAAGGTGATCAATTTTTATCTTTTTAAAAAGCCAAAACTTCAATTTTTTGCAAACAACTTAGCATTTGTACAATTTGCAATCTTTCGGAATAATATTAAAAATTCTAGGACCCAAAAACAATAACTTTTTGACAAAATGTCAAATTTGGCTTGGTACTTCCAAACGTTCTTTACACCTTTACAAAATTTAATAACATCAAGTTGTAGTCACATTTTCCTTCATCAATAAGTATAACCCATTATCATTATATTTCCACTACAATTATTGTTTCGTAAAATTTTTGTTTTAGGAATTTGTTGAGTCTACACAGTCAATTCCTTGGTAATATATGCATTTATTTTCATTAGCACATCAACTTTATAGGGATATAGTTAATCGTTTGTTTACATGTGGCCTGTAGTTTAAAAATTATTAATCTCATTGTAGTTCTAGTATGGGCCGGGTATTTATAGAATACTAGCTGTTACCACCGGGCTTCGCACGCAATCTTAGAACCAAAGTCCTTATATTACTTAGTAAAGCAAATTATGAGTAGGCTAATATGATGGAAGTCCTATACAAATTTTTAATTTGTGGGCATACATCAGTAGATATTATTTAAGTTCATGGTAAATAGTATCAGTTTAACTCAATTATTATATCATGTTTTGGCACATTGGGAGCATTTCTGGTTCAAATTAATTATTACATAACGTCACAGCTGAATCTGCCTTGTCATTCCCCGATCAAAAAAGACAAATCTCAGATCATACAGGTCTGGGAAAAACTTACTTCGGTCAAAAAGGTATATTTCTAGTCCTTGTCATATATTTCAGGTCTAAGATATTTCCGTACCATATTTTAGTTTGCCTTGTTGTTTCTGACAAGAAGAAAAAAATATTTTAATATATATATTATATATATAATATATATATATATATATATATAGTATATATATATATAAAATATATTTTATATATATATAATATCTAATATATGTTAGTAATTATTAACATATATTAAAGCATTTATTGATGTTTCAACTGATTTTCCTCAAAAAGGTTGAAAGAATTTAAACCCCTTTTAATTTTATAAAATATTAGGTATACAGTGCTTGGTCAGTAGTGAAATGCAGATAACATAGACAAAAGGTACTTGTAAAAATGCACAATGGCACTGGAAATATCTTAGACTAAAAGAAGTTTTGCAAGTTCCGAATGGGGGAAATTTTTTGACCGAAATAAGTTTTTGAGACTACATCGTAACTTATATTATAAATGCGAAAGTGAGTTTGTTTGTATATTAACATATAGGCCTTTTCGATTCCAAATTAAAAAATCCTCATCTTGGTCTCTGAAGTTGTATTGCAGCAAGGAAATGTATTCAAAAGACCTGTTAAATGTAATGTAATGTGTGTAATTTATGGTTTTGTGTAAACATAGTTTTTGCTGACGGTAGATAAAATAAATAGGTTTTAAAATATAGTTTAACCACTATTTTTCAATTGGTTACATTTATAGGCTTAAAAAACGTACTGAGAGCTTAAATAGTAGCATACTTAAATTCCTACATTTTCTGCAACCGCTGTTTAGCACTGAGAAGAAAATATCCAGAAAAGAATAATAACAGTTTTTGTAAAAAAATAAACTCTAAATTTTAGCAAATGTTAATTTATTCTGTGCTTGGTCAGTACTGTGACGCTAATATAAAGGACAGAGTCACTATCTAACTTACTAAAGCTTAAAAAAAAGTTGGTTGTAAAACCCATCTTAGTTGTCTTGAGAGAACTTTTCCCTGCCCTGTTACATATTTTCTTGATCGGATAGAAGACAAAATTGGGAAAAAGAATGCTAAGACAACATTAATTTATAATGGCCATATTTAATGTTACGATATTAACTTTTGACGATTTTCTTTATCGTGGAAAACAAGGCATACTACATCGGCGTCGGAAATAAATTCACTCAACAAGAAGTACTCGTGCACAAATAAAAAGCATACGAAATGCAAGGCAATCCGGGGGAGTAACTTCTAGTGGGATGATACATTCTATAATAATAATGATTCATTTCAACTTCTCTTTCATTTAAGGATACCTCCAGGAAACTATATATTTTTTTACACCTTCTAAATTATATGTTTTGCAATACTAAAAACCAAAGAAAATTTAAATTTACTTTTCATTTTTATTAGCGTGTTAGTATTAAATAGTTTAACCTGTGAATCCGTTTTATATACTTACCTGAAAACTTATTATTCGATGCAATTCATCTATTGACATTATTTTGATCAAGTAACAGGGTTCGCGGGGTTGCAAAAAAAATTGCTATTCTATGTCTCATTTCATTCTTAAAATGCACTGTGCACAAAACAGAAAAAAACAATCGTACAAAATAGAGTTTGAAACTAAAAATTACCTAAAATAAAACTCAGTCTTGTATAAATGAAGTTCATGCAAAATTTTAAACCCCTTCATATGAAGTCTTTCTTGGCATATCTTCCAGTAATAACATTCAAATTTTTTCTTAAAAATTGGTTTCATATCGGTGTTAAAATCATAAAATTCTACACACTAATTCACTATTAATTTTACATATGTGTTGGATAAGTTAGGCTACATGCTTAAATGTTAATGAGTTTATTTTTGAAATTTATTTATGTTGATACTGTCTCGTTTTTATCACGGTTGCCCAATGTGTCTAAACATTTAGCCAAATCCCATGGAGTGACATGTACCATAATTTAACTTTAATTAATTTAATTTAGCTTTATGGTACAGTTTTTTTAAGTTTGTAGGTTAGTTCGTTTTCGTGCGGACAGATATACAGACAGACAGACAAACTTACAAATTAAATTTGTTTAATCCCACAAGTTACAGGCCTCGTTAGAGCAGTCAGTGAAATGTGTATTATTATACTCTATTTAACTAACTTTTTTACTTTTTGATTGTGCACTAATCTATATACACATACAATTTAGAGATATAACGTACCGAAATGGACTCTTTAATTATTGATTTAGTATAATTACACTGAAAAGATACATATACTTATATAATCACTGGTGGTGACTTTTGTACAGTTTATTGATGACAAATCTATAGTTGAACCATTCCTGTTTTGTAAAGATCTCCCTGATACAACAAAAGGACAAGACATTTTTAATTTAGTTGATAAGTTCTTTGAAAATTCCAAAATATTATGGCAGTCCTGTTTAAGTGTCCCATTTATGGGTGGGCACTTCACAGGCTTTCTAACGTTAGCAAAACAGAAAAACACAGATATAGTTTATTTATAATACACATTGTATCCTACATAAAGAAACTCTGAGTGCCATAATCTTTTGCTTACTGGAATATAAATATAATTCGCACAGATGTGGAAAGTTGACATACACAAACAAAAAAAGATTACGCCACGAGTATTTCATAATAATCGTTAGTTCTTTGCGGTAAAGTGTTCCTGTAAGGTCATCGACTCCACAAAAGTGTCGTTAGTTTAGCAATATTAAAAACATTACCACTCTTACTTCCATGTGTCAACCATTAAAAATTAGAAGCCTACCCAGATTAAATAAATATAAAACCGTTTTCGAAATTCAGTTTCGTCAGTCCCTTCGTATTATGAGTTTTCGAGTTACTTCAGCAATAATATCGTAATTTTACAGCCCTAATTTAATGGCTAGGCATACTTTCACAACCCTATAAAAAGTGGCGATTCAAATGAAAGGGTAATTAGATTGTAGTTACAACGGCTGCAAGAATATGCATGCCAGACAACTTACGATTTTGGTCTATTTAGTGTACGTGTGTCATTCACTCACCTTTGTTTTGATATTTAACGAATATAGTTAAGAAACCCTGCCTTTAAGTGTTCATTTCTGGCAATTTTTGACATGCCACGCAGAAAATAAACCCATTCACTTTAACAAAACTGGTTTGGAATCCTTAGTTATACGTTTAGTTTTGCAATGTCCCCAAGTTACTTATGGTGTTATTGTAACACCCATTTTATTATAGACATAAACTCTATAAAATTAAAAATTAAAATTAAATTAATTGGTTTGATCATAATTTTGCTTGTCATAGAAAATAAGTATGGTGAAATAGTATGGTGGCTGGATAATGGCTAATATTATAATGTCCCTATTTAAACAGTATTGTAGTTGCCAATATTAATAAATACATATAACATATGAGTTTTGGGATATTATGGAATAAAATAATTACAAACATGTATTAAATACAAAAGGACTAGCGAATGCTGTTTAATGGTAACAATTTTTAAATATTGAGCAACAATACTTATTTTTTGCCCTGAACTATCCCCTCGCCTAAACAAACAATACTCAACTCAGAGACCCTATGACTAAAAATTTTGTAACAGGCTAGTTATTCAATTAATAGTGAAAGTATTTGTTTGTCGGATTACAGAGCTCATTCGGAATTGATGCTTAAAAGAGGAAGTTCATGTTAAGAAACAAAAAAAAAAACATAGCGTCTTTGCAAACATTAACGCCATCAAACCCCATCCAATAGTAAAGAAGTTTGTCAAGGCAAGTTTGCTGTTATTTTATTAAGACAATGTAGCCGTTTTATCCAATATAGTTATTGATCATTACACTTTCTCGTTGTTGATGGATTTTACAAATTTGTTTTCTTAAAATCGATCTTTCTTATCTTAAGAGCAAACTATATATTTTTAGAAACTATCCCCTAAAAATATTTGCACCTTCAATGCTTCCATATTCAAGTCAACTAATCCAGAGAGTAAATTTGTCGAAAGGATCTCGACAACTATCTTCAATTTTACTCGAAATTCTGTGAATTTGTTTTTCAATTCCTTTTTTTAAGGTCCGAAGTGAACGTTTTGAATGGTGCCTGACGGCGCTAAAGCTTTGCTTTGGGTCATCTACTGATTATTTTTTATTTAGGGAAGTGAACGGCGTTCATTGTCAGAATCAATGTAACAAAAAGTTAGTTTGTGCAACAAAGCATTTTTCTTTTTTTCAGGAACTGCCATGCATAGCTAGTTTTCTTTTGCCGCGTTAAGTTAACTGAGTATCAGATGTAGGGAAAATGTTTAAAGAAGTTCTGATAAGAAAGCAAAGGATGATGTTTATTCTTTAGTGCCCAAAGAAAAATTAATGTAGGTGAATGTTGATATCTGATCAAATATTGAGAAAAAATTGCTTCGTCTTCTAAATATGGTAAAGAATCGTTGAAAAATGCAGTCTCTTTGCTTTCAACCTGTGTTTTATAACCACACCGCATTATTTTGCAGACAACACCAAACACGTCAGATCTTAAACATCTAATTCATAAACTTCTTTATATTTATATCAAGCAATGCACGATGTATTGCACTTGAGCACAGTTGTGGTATTGAAATAAATTTTCATTGCATTAGGCTCTCAAAATGAAAGACTAGAAGGCAAGTTTGCGTTTGAAAGAAAAAGCGCAGTATGCTCGAAATTAGATGAAAATGGTTAACAAAAAAAGAAAATTTTCATATTACTTACTTATCCATTGATTGTTGTAGGTGATCGAGTCGCGTTGTGTGAAAATCCAAGAATCGCTGGTGCTAACCGGTCCGTAGTGAGTGCGATTAACAAGCTTTTTAGAAAAAAAAAAAATAAAAAAAAACAAGAAGAAAAAAAAATAATAAAAAAAATAATAATAAAAAAAAAAATAAAATTAAAAAAAAAAAAAAAATAAAAAAATAAAAAAAAAAAGAAACAAAAAAAAAATAAAAAAATAATAAAAAAAAAAAAAAAATAAAAAAAATTTAATTAAAATAAAATAAATATTTAAAAAAAAAAAACAAAATAAATGAAACATCCAGATGTATACGAAATAAGATTCCCACTTACACGCGTCGATATAATTTCCCTGGGTTTTTCCTATTAACTAACAAAATAACTGATACACATCACATCAACAATAAGTTTCTCTAATTTTGGCAAATCCAAAATATAACGTAACAAATATTAAGGATTAATTGTGCGTCAACAGTAATTTTACAAGGAGATTCATCCTTTAACCAATATTGTAATATTCGGTAAATTATTCATAACAATCCTTTCAAACTTAAATAATGATTTTATTTCTCACCTACCAAAACATGTGGTTTTTTTGGTTTTTTTATTTAGTAATTGTTAGCAAACAAATAGAGTTTCACACAACATGTTTTTCACGTTATCACTAGTAACAAGTGCCTTACCAGTCGGGCATAGGTTACCTTAAATAAAATAATGTCAGTATCGTTCAATAGTTTTCATATTCATTAGCAAAGAGTCCAAGACGAATACATAAAGAAAGGCCTTCATTCCAACATCGCACCTCTGCTCAGAATCATGGATTTGAAGGTTGGAAGTTGATACGTAGAATTGGACAGTAAAACTTTTATGATTTATCTAAGATTACTGGCAGGTTGTAAAATATATCAGCATATTATTTGTGTTTTGAATCTAGATAATGTCCGGATTTATTATCACTTCTTTTAAAATTTTCCAACGCCAACTGGGTTTATATTTGCTGACACTTCAAGAAACACGAAGCGTAACTCTGCTCTATAAAAAAACGACCGGAAAACAGACTGTGGTACCAATACGGCGTTGAAAACAGATAAAAATCGGATCCATACTGGCAAGAAACCTGGTTTATTATTTTTCAATTTCCCACTTTCTTGGAAATACCTGATGAATTGAAGAAAGGTAGTATTAATAATCCGAGTTTGTAATGGAAGTACGATTAAAATTTATAGCCTTATATACAATAGTTATTTAACAATGATAGCGAATACATACGTATACAAAGGTCTTATAAAATTTAGAAGAAAATAATATCGTCCTGAAAAAATTTTCAAACATTTTAATATTTTCTCATGACGTATTGGCCTAGGCAAATGTAATCCGATTAAGCCTATAATTTATAAACATAATGAGTGACCATGTAAAAGAAAGCGGATACTACTGTTCCATCTTTTTTGTGCTTCACCTGTAACTGTCAACCAACGTGTTTTGTAAAAAAGAAACAGTAGAGTCCGACATGAAAATTGGCCTTATTCGTTGCTTCAACCTCTAGCAGCGGAAAATAAAGTGTTAACATTAACCCAGAATGTGAAGAATGGGAACAATCAAGAAGTTATTTTTGTTTAATATTTTTATCCAACTTTTACTGGTTTGTATTATTACTACTATACTTTTGCTCAATAAGTTTAAAATAAATTAAGTTTCCTTTAAATGTAATTTTGTTATTTCTGTTATACACATAACCCTTACCCAAGAAAAATTAATCATTATTTTAAAATAAAATAATATTAATTTTTCCCCTGATGTTTGTGTGGATACAGTACGTTAATATCAAAGTACTGTAAGCTAAACTGATCAATGGAAACATTAAGCAATAGGATTAGATGTTCCCTTTTTTTTTGGTGGTTCTTTTTGTGCCGGCTAAGATAAAAAACAAAAATTACACCGTATGGGAAATCAACGTGATACCAGACTAAAAAAATGGAGGCGTTTAAGAAACGAGGATTGAAAAAAGTACATGATTGTAAACATACCAAGAAAGAGACCTTATTGTGTTATTTATTAATCAAAAATCCATAAACTTTGATGATATCACAACTGTGTAAACTTGTATATAAATCTGTACACAATCTAATTCCATTTGATGAAAAAACTTGTTCGCTTATAAACCGAACAAAAGGTTAGGACTATATAGTAACCTACATATGGTTATTTAATGGTATACATAGAAAGTACCACCACTTAAATAAAAGTTTATGAAATAGTTCCAATCCAAGCAAGTTCTGAGATAAACAGATCGAAACTCATACCGTTTATGTGATTATTGAGACAAGATAATTCCAGGACGTTGATATGCTCCGCCACCACTGTTTGTTTTTCCGGTGCAGCGGTGTATGCTATTTTCAAACATGTGGATAAGAAAACCTGTGGAGAACCCCAGGTAAGGGGAGAGATAGTGAGCCAGCGTACCTTACTACTTTAGCTTCCTTTCGAGTTCCATACCACTGTCCAGAATTCATAGTAAACGCCTTTTCACCTCATTTAAAAAATCAAAACTCTTTTCGCACTAAAAGACGTTGAGTTAGCGTTGAAATCAATGAGGCCCTCTCCTGTTTTATCCACACTCGCGCCTTTATTCTAGTTTATCAGAACAATTTATATGAGACATTATAAGACATCTCCTGGCATGTTGAAATTTAGAGAGTCTATGTCCTCTCCAAGTTATTAGAATTAAATAAAGCTGTCTAATGACACCATATTTTTTATTTATACCTGAGGTAATTGGCGGGAGTTTTGGAAAAACAATGTGTACTAACTAAATAACACTATTCTAATTAGTAATTTTAAACGTTCAAATTTGTTGTAAGTTCACGACATATTATCAGTTAAGAATTTTTAAAGATGGAAAGGAATGAAATCAAATACGTTATTCTTTGTGTAAGTATTTATTACTAATCATCTGGAAAGAAATTCTTCGGGTCTTGGTATTAGGAACCGAAAGAAAATTGATTCTAATTGTGAACACATTACCAACAAAACTATATCCTAGGACGGACTAATATCCCAATCCAATAAATTTTGTGTAATCGTATTGCTAATATAAATTATAATCTTATAATGAGAATAATTCTTATTGTTAAAAATCCTACTGAAAAGGCAATTAGATTTTTTTTCAGGTAGTGGTTATTTCCGGTGTTGATTTAAAATACTCCGAAGCGATCGACCGTATAAGTGACTAATCGTATTTTAAAGATACGTTTCAATCTAATATTCACATGCAACATTTTCACGATGAAACCAAGTTTGAAGGAATAAGCTATATTCGGTAGGGCAGTAGATTTTGAGAAAAGGGATTTCAAAACCTCTGTATTAACAACATCTTATTATCTAAAAAAAGATGTTTTCGGTTGTAAGTATTGTTGAAAATCTCTAAAGAAACAGTATCAGAGGTTATACTCTTAATCATGGAAAGACGACAAAATGAGATACGAACCCTAATAAAATAATTTTGTAGTACTCGTAGTGGATTAATGTACCCAAATAAACACAATCCGTGTACAATCCTTGTACCTTCTTACAAACTAGCTGACAAATATAAAATAGAATCTTACCGGTTAGTCTGTTGTACGTATCATGCCCAACAGATACCGTAGAAAAACTTACAACATACCATATACTTTTGATTAAAGGAATTGCTTAATACGACACAGTACAAGGTGAACTATATTATTTCTGTTAGAACGACAAAGCGTTATTTACTCAGTTTGTATTCCTAAATCTAATGTAATTTTGTGTACTTTTCCATTGAGTTTGGATACAATCAGTCTGTGTGGCCTGTGGGATATAAAACCTATCAGATGTTTTGAAAATAAAGATAATAAAAACTAAATTGAAAAGTGTCGCTAAAAGAGCTACAACAATGCAGACTGCCGAAAGACATGAAGAATAGTGCGACTTCAATCGGTGCACGGCAAGAAACAACGGAAATGAGGACTAATGAAATTAATAAATCGTGAAAAAGAAAGGATTACCTAGATTGTGTTATTTTTGTTTTTTTTTTTACAACTCTTGTGGGAGATGGAGACTCTCATAAAATAGGGGCTATCATTTTTAGCAAAACAATTGTGGATGATCCAAAGGGATGATGAACTAACAATGCTTACTATGAAGACGTGCGTGAGCTTTTGGGAAAGATTAAATAATGATGTTAAAGATCTCTAGATAGACTATGCTATTGATTAATTATATTTGCAATTGGATTTTGAAAAACGACCGTGAAACCCAATTCATTGATGTTTTTGCGGCCAGTAATCGATGTGATCAAAATATTTATTATGTGAAGCTCAGAAATCACTGAACTGTCAAAAAAAAGATAGGCCACGACTCACTAAATACTCAGAAGAAGTATATTGTATATATCTTAAGGAAGAGTGATTATTAGCTTTATCCCTTTCTTTCCAAAAAACAAAAAAAATTGCAAAAGGACAGGATTCCATGATGGATGCGGAGGAATAGAGCCAACGCACGGCGAATGATGGACATAGGGAGATTGTGTTAAGAGATGAAAACTAACAGATTAAAAATTAAAAAGAAAAAGCGGTATGAGAGGATCTTGTGTCCCCCTTCTTACTTCCTATGTTATGTAAAATATTTTGATGATAAAAGTAGTTCCCCCCAATCTCAAATTCTTAAAAAAAAATCATTTTACCTAAATATTACATTTTGTATAAAAAAATTACCAGTTTTTAATCTCATCAACAGGCCCCTGGGGCAGTGTTTGCGAAACTAAATGATAACCACAATTTTTATTTTTCACATTTTGACAAAAAACAGCATAGCTGAGAGGAGGGCATACTAACTATTATCTATGAACCTAGGCAACCGGCTTTTGGATCTGTGTTTGAAACAGCAGAAAAAAAATGTATAAATGGAAATAAGAACTCATTGTTAAAAATGTCCATTTTATCACACAAGTTTCACAGTGTCAATTATCCTTCATATCTTTATCACATCAAGTAAACCAAATGAGTTACAATTAAAGAATAATTCCGTTCGCTAAATTTTACTTCCCTGACTGAAGACGAAACCTCAACGATCGGTGGCGTTTCCAAGGCTCAGGTGCTGGTGTACCACTACCTACTTCTTAAATTACGTGAACGAATTGTTTATCAACACTAAACCTAAACTACATTATCCTGAATAGTTTTGCTTATTGCCTAGGACAGTACAACCACTATAAAAACAAAATCTTCTGCTCCTCTCTTATGATTTAGAGCTTAAAAATTAATCAATGCAAACCTGATACGAAGCATGGTAGTGGTGCTCAGCCTAACTGTTGCAAAGAACATAAAAAGAAAGACCCGATTAATAATATATTCCCTCAACAACTCCCACAATCGGCAAAGCAACTAATATTAATTTTTAAAAACCTAACTAATATTGAAAGTAAACAACGTCATGTACATTTCCTATTGATTTATACATTGTGGAGTAATTCAATTAACAAGGAAAGAAACACATAATTATGTAATTCCTTTTAAATGGATATTTATGTGGACTTGTTAAGAATGTTTTGCCAAATTTGAATGAAGTAGGCGCCGTTATTTGATGCCACCGAATGAATAACATACTCATGTTTTGTCTACAATTTATTATGCAAGTATAATAAAGAAAGAAAAAACAAACACTCCCCCTCTACGAGCTATAGATAATATTATTACTGGCGACAAGCCAGTCTACGGATAATGCTCTCCTTGCCCACGCGCCCTTGGCCAGAAACCCGACGGTGGCTAGACTGAAGACCTACTATATTAGGGTTGTTAAATACGCGTGCGGGCGGCGCGCCGGTCTGAAATTGCGCCACGGACCACAAAAACTGGGATCCAGCAGAGGCCTTTGTTTCAATGTGTCGATGTGAACGAAATCATATCCAGCTCGTCCGCACAAGTCAACCTGCGTGCAGAAGGTGCAGGTGGCCTACTGTTTTCCACCCCCACCCGCCTCACGATGACGCATCATTCAATTGGCCTCAGTTCATGCACCTATAAACGTTCGCCGTGGCCTTACACGTTGAATAGGATTATGATTAGCCAACAAAACAGAACAATAGAAAAAACTACAAAACGCACAACAAACTTATTATCAGAACTTATCGAGTAGGAATAAAAACTTTTGCGCTATAAAAATATCGTAATGTAGTCTGGTAGTGAGACTACATTTCATCCAATATTATAGAATCTTAAACTTTAGTTTTTTTCTGTCCACCAAGCCAACGAAATTAGGTTGATTTTTACATTTAACTCATTATAACATAATTTTATCTGACTAATAATAAAATTTTTTTTGAAAGTTAATTAAACTGACGATTCCCCTTGGTTTTTATTATTTTCCTACATTGTTTTTAATGAAATAGATGTGAATCATATGGTTAAGATTAATTCCATTTTCTCGACTATGTCTCTTAAAAACGAGACTGTACTTTATCCGTTTGGAGTTACGTCTTTAATCTGGTGCCGCCCAACCTTTATCGGCGATTTATGCAACGCGTTTGTCTGAGAGGCGGATAGTATAATCTACTAATTGGATCAAACGTCTTGTAAGTCAAGAAAAGAGTCTCTGACAACTGTATGTGATTGTTTTCGTTGTAATGCCATAAAATTCCCGATATCACTAGGCGGGGGATTTACTATAATCACCTAATTTGTTACGCAACAAATATCTAAGTTTAAAGTATAAACCTTATGATGAATTGTAAATTTGGTAACAATCAAAAAAAAAGAAGATTCCAATGCGGTATATAATATTTTTAATCAAAACCATTCTACTTATATTTTGTTGAATGAGTTTAATTGTGTGTAACGCGAATTTGATTTAGGATTTAAAAGTGAATAAGATTGGTGGTATAGTTGTTTAATGTGTTAATATATGAAAAGGTCAGTTTCTTCCGAGAAAATGTAACGATTTTGAGACTGTATACTAATAAAATAATGCGTTTCCCGTCAAATTAATTTTTACACACTATAATTCTTTCGTAGTAGTGGTTGTATGGAGTTAGAAAGATTCAATTACGATTGTTTTTCAATCGAGGCAATAGAAATTATGACGAGTATCTTTAAAAAAAAAAAAAAAGATTACCTACATTTGGAGAAATTATTCATTTGCCAACATGCTTAACACTAAGCAAATCATTATTTTTAGCAATAGTTCTAGAATTAAAAAAAAATCCGAAGAAATAAACTACAACACATTATGATGAAAAAATAAATAATATTTACCATTGTACTGTGAATTTTTCTGTACATGTGTTCTTTTAGCAAAAATCTCAACATATAAACATACTAAAATTTGTACCAGCTAAGTTGTTTTTGAACCTATAATGCGATTGAGTTGAACCTGTGATACTCTACATTAATGTGGGATACGATTAACTGTAGAATAGCTATTTTTATTTTCAAAACTGTAACGTAAAGTGGTTAGTATAAAATTAACATAATCACCTAAATTGAGAATAGTAAGTTAGTTTTGTAGAAATAACGGTTTCCGATTAGAATTCTTGTCAATAAAAAGTTAACTATATAAAATTGAAGCAACAATGATAACGTTATAGTTTCAAAAAGATGGTAAAATTGGGTATTAATTTTAATGGTTTAAAAAAGTTCATTACACATATCTGTCTGATCTTCTGCTATTAACATAAATAAAAGTGGATATTATAAGAGGAAATAATCGAAGTTGATTTTTATCAAATACTCCTTTTTCAACGAAATCCAGCAACGTAGAAGGGACGACCACTACGTTTAGTAAAAGGTACGCTTGTACACAGAAATACAACCCTCGCGATTATAATCAAAACAACTGACTGAACCCCTCAAATCTGTATGTGAAAGCTGTCTTGGATACTGGAAATAATAGCTACCTGATAGTGTCCTGATTCTCCTTTTTGAAAAAATACTATACAGCTCCATCATATTACATCATTAATTTTTTAAAAAATATAAATTACAATGACTACAAGTCCTACCACTTTTAGGACATACATTTCTTTGAACAAGGAAATCTTAACATTGACGTCTGGCATATATAATTTCACTGCAGCGAGAAGTGCTCATAAGAAAGCCTAGGAAATTGCGAAACGCGGGTAACATGAACGAGTTTTAACATTGAATTAGTATGTATCGTGCACCTTTAAAAAACCTTACGAGCATATTGTGGTTTTTTAATTAGTAACTACGATATTCCATAATGTTAAACCGTGGTTAACGGTTAATAGTTTATCGTTAAAGAGGGAGGGTAAAACTAATATTGTTTAAGAATATATTTAAGAATATGTTGCGCTTCGAAGTCATTGGTAAAACTAACAGCTAGTAACAAAAAATATTTATCTTCCTGTCGTTTCCTGAGATCCACTATTTTGAAACGAGTTTTAAAATATGTCCGAAAAGAAAGAGGTTTACTTATATTCTAACCAAACCTAAACCAATCGTAGGATGTAAATTACAAACTATATAAACTTTGTTGAATGTCTACACATACTAATTCCAATTGACAAAAAAAAACTTGTTCTCTATAACTTTCATATGTAATAATTATAATACATGAAAGTACCATTTTTAATAATAGTTACGTATTTTTTAATATATGAAGAAATGAGAAAAACAGACCAAACTACGTTTATTGTGATATTTAAGGCAATAGATTGCAGGTGGTTCATCCCACAACTACTATTTTTGTTTGTGAAGGTAAATCTATTTTCAGATAATATGATGGAGGGACACCAACAGTAGCGTAGCCAGAAAATATCGTTCCGGGGGGGGGGGGTCCGAAAAGCCGGGTGATCCGGGGGGAGCGTTTTGTGTGTTATAGTAAATATCAGATTTAAACGTACAAAAACACGGGGTCATTTAGAAAAAACTGAAAATAAATTCAATTTATTCCAAGCACCTAAGTTTTGGAGTTAGGACTTTTTTATTAACCGCCATTGTATCACTTTAACATTGCAGTATAACCCAAAAAAATTTTGTCACACCAAGAGACCACTCACCCTGTATAGGTATTTAGTCGGCGTTCCAATTGAAACATGTAGTACTTTACAATGATGTAAACACTTTTGATGCAATAGACTATGTATTAGATTGAGATATATTTGCAAGTCATTTGAAAACTACCATGAAACCAGAGTCATTGATTTCGGCACTTTTCGGTGGTGATCAAATAAATATTATGAGCCACTAAACCTAAGTCTAGTTACAAGATTTGATCTAATCACCGAGTAAGAGTACTCTGTTAATTCTGAAAAGAAAACATTATGTATTTTCCCTCAATGTAGATTTTTAACAACTTGAGAATGTCCATTTGGTTGGAGAGAGGCCGTTATTGTGACACGAATGAATAACAAAATTCATGTTTAGTCTACATAATATTATGCACGGGCTCAGCCTGATGGCCCAAAAAAAAAAAAAAATTTTAGATAGGATATGCGGGGTGCCGCCAAACCCGGAATATCCCCCCCGCCAGGCCTCGGCAGACCCGATGCTGAGCGATTGCTGAGACCACTTTGTGGGTTGTAAATACGCGGTGCGGGCGGCGCGGGCCTGTCCTGTGACACGACCACAAACCTCGAGGTGCTAGAGAGACTCTGTTCAATGGGCGATGTTACAACAATATCTCCTCCAGCCTCGTCCGTGCAGCTGGCCTGCCCCTCATGTGGGCGTAACCGAAGGGGAGGGGGTCCGAGGGGGTCCGGACCCCCCCAAATTTTAAGACGTATTAAAAAATAAAGCATGGAGGCAGGAGAGAAAAAAGGAGAGTTTGCTCTTTACTTTTTTTGTCTGAGCAAACATTTAAATTAATTTGATTTATTTAATTGAAGTGACCGTTTGTTAAAAATATATAATTGTCTTTTCGGTTTAAATCATAAAAGTATCAAATCGATACTTGTGGGCTCGGCCTTTCGGATAGTGTAGTGTAGTGGTTATTCACGGGTATTTCTATAGGGCGCGGGTCGACGTGACCGTCCGGCAAAGTAACGTGAAACAGTAACATGGCGAACAGTATTTAATATTAGCGACTACTGCGTTCAAATTTCGTATTGAGGACTTCAAAATTGAATGCTGTTAGAATGTAAGTTACGACGGTTGATTTTCCGGTGTAAAATTAAACTGTAAGGGAACGGTGTATATATTTATCGAAAAAAAAACATTTTACAACACAAATCACCTTTTCGGTCTGAAATAAATACACTTGTAAAAAACTCTACTGAATTAGGTAAAAACTTCAACTTAATTTGGACTTCTGTCATTCAGGGTATAATGTGGTTGTTTTCGACTGAGTCTAGGACGACGGTTTTTTGTTGATCATATTCACCTATACCAATGTACCTATTTAATTTATTGAGAAAAAAAATCAACCTCCAGGATCCGGTCAGGTAATTACCGAAGAAAAAACTGATCGTACAGATTCAAGTATTTGACGATTTGTAGTGATTTCAACTGGTTGAGTGGTTTGGAGCGTGTAAAAATAGGATTACTTTTATACATTTTTGTTAGGGACGTTTTTATTTATAGGTTATTAATGCAACGATCGACTAATTATCGAGAAGAAAAGTAAAACAATAAAAATCACTTCTGGTCGGGAAAATTACCGAGGAAAAGCTCTACTGATTTCAGTTTCACTGGTTTGAGTCGTTGAGAAATAATAAGTGGTAATTAGAACGTATGTTATTGAACATTGATTTTAGGTATCAATTGAACGCACGACTAATTAGCCCTTACTATTAATTAAATTATCGAGTAAAAGGATGTTTGAAAAAAAATCAATTCCGGTCTGATATTACACCGGAAAAATCTCTTACTGATAAGAAAGTCTCCGACTACTTTGGATTTCACCTGACTGACGTATTTATTTCCTTTTCCTTAGTATATTATCCGATCAAGAATTGATTCTTTTTGTTTTTTTTCTCGGTAAATTTACATTTTTATTAGTCGGCGTTGTAATTATTACCCTATAATCAATGTCCTAACATAATTAGATAAGTTACCATTTTTACCTCAAACCACTCAACCACGTGAAGATTCCTAAAATCGTCAAAACTTGAATCTGTTTGAGTGCTTTATCACTTTCTGTATTTACCGACAGCAGAAAGTGGATTTTCTTTTCCTCGATAATTTTATAGGTAGTCGAGTCAAGAGTATGTATTGATTAAACAAATAAAATCGTCTCGTCCTAACTCATATCAAAAAATTCTCGATTACTCTCTATAACTGATGTCCGATGTAGGTTGAAAGTTCTACCTAATTCAATTAGAGGTTTTCAGGTGTAATTTTATTTTCCCGACCGAAAACAGTGATTTTTTTAAATTTTTATTCCCGATTATTTAATATAACTTGTCTTCAGTGTATAATGGATACACAAAAAATCGTCATTATAACTCATTTTCATAATATACCGCAACTCAGTGTGAAAAACATAAAGTAGCCGAACTTCTAATCAGTTAAGAGTTTTTTTGCGGTTCATTTTTCCGACCGTCTAGCTTTTGATCTGTTACTCACAGAGCCAACACTCGAAAAATTGCCCTCCTTTTCTAAGGGGATTTCGACCGTCAGTGGCTCAAATGTTCCCCGCCAGAGGTATTTCATTTTCTTCCACTGAATATAGTTGTGTCGAAACTATACGCTTGAGGTGAAGCTTCTGTTTTGTTCTTTTTCTTTCTTATCCAGTGAATGATTCCATACATCACTTTGTTGCTCCTTCCTTATTCGGCCCAGACAAATCGGAAACTTTGTGGGTTACTCAAGATTTGCTGTGAGAGGTTTGTACTTTGCCTATGTACATCTTTCCACTTTCTATAAGGCGTAGTTACTAAAGCTCCATATTTTGGTATTTACCTTTTTACCAGTGAAACTCATTGGCATAAATAACAACACAAAACGCACCCCCGCTCCCCCGGTTTCGGACCCAAATTTGTCGGACCCCCCCGCCCCGAACAGCAAATTTCTGGCTTACGGCTACTGGCCATTAGGCCCTCTGCCTCATGCACCGCATCGGGTTCCGCTCGGGCTGACCGAGTGGACACAGATTATAAACACTGAATATTAAAAAATAACTACCGTTGATGATCATAAAATTATTCTCATAACTTATGGAGAAGGATAACACGGCTTTCCACGTACAATGCCATAATGAAGTCTACTCATTTAATCCAATATATTAATTTTTAACAATTATTAATGTTTTTTACAGCCAAATAGAGTTTTCTACATTTTAATCATTATACAGAAGTTTAACTGACTATTCCGTTAATTAATTGGACTATTTCCTTTAGGGATTTTCTACATAATTCAATATTTTTGAATCATTGTGTATTAATTCCATATTCGACTCCCCTAAAAAACTATACGAGTACAATACTTTGGTTAATCCTCACCAGCCTCCAAACTTTTCTGCGATTATTCATGGCTTTATCTGACGGAGGGATATTATTAAGTACTATTGCTCCAACAAGAACAAGATTGATCTCTACTACTGTATGTCATTGCTTTATGTAATATTGTAAATATGGAATAGGATTAGTGGGAAACCGCCAAAAGATCAAAACTATTTGGTTACCTTTATTTATTGGTATTAGGTAAACAAGTAGCTGGAAAATGCATATAAGCCTACAATTAACTACGTACGATTATGATATTATCTAATCCTAACTAAAGTAGTCAGTGTATCACAACTTAATTAACTGGTTTTATGTGTCCCATGTAACCTTGGTTGGGTTTTCAATTCTTGAAAAATCGTATAATCAAAAGTAATTTTGGATATAAAACTTAATATCATTATTTGTAATGGATAAAAGTCATGGATGAGAGTAACAATAAATAAAATATGATGCAATCTATGATTGGCAAACATGTAATCTTTTTCCCCATTAAAAAATATTTTACTGATATCACCACTACAATTAACAATTTGTTACGCAAAATACTACGTGTTTACAGTAAAAAAAAAAAAAAAAAGAAAAAAAACCATATTAAATTTGTAAATTTTGTAGAGAAGAAAGGAAGATTCAAATGTGGTAACGTAATTTTAGAAAACCATTCAACTTATGTTTTGTGGTTTAGTTTCGAAACTCATTTTTTGTTGCGCCGTTCTATCGTTTATAACTAAGAGGGTGTAGATTTATTATATGTTGGGCCTAATAGATGACAAGGTAAGTTTCTTGAACAAACTGAAGATAAAAACCTTCTATATAAGTAATGTTTTCCGTCAAAAATAATACACCTAGAAAATTCCTTTGTATGAAAATGGTTGTTATGAAGGTTAAAGATGTTTTCATCGTAGTATTGAAATTATACCGAGAGTAACTTAAAAATAAATTAACATTTGGGTAAATATCAATTACATTAGTTAAGTTAGCTAATCAAACTTTTAATTTAAAAGCTTAATTCTATAAAATCCAAGAAATAATATAACACAATATACGAAAAATAATATTTCACTATTTACTGTTAATTTTTACTACAATTTTTCTTTTAGAAGTCAGACATTTTGAAGTTTTTGGTACCTAACTTAAATAGCCTATCTCATTTCACCTTAACGTAAAGTGTAGCGGAGTAGGAGTAAGTCAACAGTAGTACGTTAGAGGGTAGGAAGTAGGGAGTGGTGGAGCCAGGCAGACTGTTTAATTTACTGTCGACAGTAGGAGGAGCCAGCAGCCATCGCAAACTTGTAGACCCCTCCATGACTGACCCCCTCCTCACGATTTCGGCGTTGAACGAATGGGCTGGTTTTTCGACGATTGCGCGGAATGGAAGCTGATTCGGCCTTCTGGCGGATTGGTAATGAATTCGGAGTGAGTTCGCGAGTTACCAGTTTTAAGATTCTACTTTAATATTTTCCCTATAGCACCGATAACTTCTATTTAATTCCGTCCTGGCGTCCGTCAACATCGAAGAGTTTCTACATCAGTCCGTGAGACTCCGGAATTTATTCGACTCTATAGGAATCTTTAATTTTACGCCTCTAAAAGACACATGAGTCCGCCCAGGAACCGAAATAACAAGACAGTACCGCCAACTCCGAATCCTCCTAGATTCCGTGAGTGGCGGAAAAAGTAGAATTCGTCCGTGAGCCTTCGAATATTTTATGTCTTAGTCGAGTAGACTCCGGAAAAAAATAATTTGCTCTCCTAGTCCGTTGAAACGTCGAATCATTCGGAGCTGACGTGTATAGAGTATCGTTTTCTTCCTATATTTCGGTCTTGGCGGACGAATTCACTATTCGGTCCCTGTGCGGATTCGGTTCCCCTCCACGGACTCCACCATATATATAT
>NW_025780634.1:0-48024 GCF_021130785.1 Homalodisca vitripennis | reverse complement strand
GGGCCCGGCGCGCTTTGCTCGCGCATTTCAACAATTTTTTGCAAAAGTTGCCCGTGGCTTCGCACGCAATTTCCCGTTGAAAACAGTACACTATATTCACTTATTCTTTTTCTATCACATTCTAAACATTGCTGAGATAATTGATAGTCGTTTCCATCGTGAGCCTCTTGGGCGTATTATGAAGGTATGTTACCATATTCCTGCCTCTATCTAGCTGTTACCACGGCTTCGCACGCAAATCTTAAGAACCGAAGTCCTTATATTACTTAGTAATTTTTTTTTTTTACTATAATAAATTTTAGATTAAATTAGTTATATCTCCGATGGCCACGATTGAGCTTGCTTTGTTGTCTCGATCGAGAGAATATGTACACACGGAGTTTTGAGAACCATACTTCTGTCAAAAAAAACAACTAAGGTTGATTTTATAACATTCTTTATATTTGTAGCCAACGTTAAGATAGTAATTATGATATCTGCATTACTCTTCTGATCAAGCATGAGCATGGTTTATATTAAATAAATATTGCAGTTAAAGGTGAATTTTTACGTCAAATTTGAATTGTATTATCTGGATAGTAAAGTCTATGTTTAACAGTGATTGCAAAAACAGTTTTAAAACAAAATTTTGTCGTTTCTCTTAAGCTTACTCTATGCTTTAAAACTATAAGTGTAATATATGTTTACAAAGAACAGCTGATTAAAAATTTGAAATGACGTTAACATATGTTTGCTGCAATGCATTTCTTATGGGTATTTCTGTAACCAGTGGGGCGGAATCCTGAATCGGGAAAGGGATGGGGCATAGCATATAAACCTTCTCCGTGGAAAAATACATATACGTACAAATTTTCATCATGATCGGTCCAATAGTTCACGATTCCATAAAGGACAAACATACAAACATTCATTTTTATATATATAGATTCTTTGTCTATGGGTAAAATCTGTTCAGAAACAATAATGGAGAGACGAAATTGCCTATTCTATGTCACGTATATTCATGCAATCTATCATTTATTCATTTTTAACGTGTAAAGAATGGTCCATGTGTTTGTCCTATACTGACAGTTAATAACATATTTTAATAAACAATTGAAAATTATGATACATAATTATTGTAAAACCTTTGTGTGGCTGTTTTGAAGAAATTAAAGAGATCAATTAAATATTCCCTTCACGGTCATTACTAGCTCTATAATATTATAATATGCTATTTTTTGTCAAACAAACTGTCATGGTCGTAATGTGCACAACAGGCCAAACAGCAGGTAGGCGGGCAGGGGCTGTGTATATTACAGACAGGGTGTAATGTATGTATGTGTATGTGTCGTGTATGTATGTATTATAGACTGAGCGTTACTGAAGCCTAGCATTTGAGAGGCTGGATAAATTTCGTTTCTGTCTATCTGTCTGGACGATATCTTGAAAAAAATTACTTGAAAGTTTGCGTAAAGCTTCATATTCATATCAGCACTACTGCGTTACATGCTGGTGCTTGTCACTCCATGGGTGAGTATGATGGCAACGATAAAAAAGAGTGAGAAATCAATTTATTAAGTAATATTTATTCCCTGCTTGATGTATGTCTTTCTAACGCAGAACATTTTAAAATTTAAAAAAATGTATAGGGTTGATAACTACATGCAATCTTAGCGAAACTTGTTTCACGATACTTGATTTGAATTAAATATTCAAGTTTACTGACGTTAAGCCAATCACTGAATTAGTTTTTATTTTGAGATATTTGTAATAGTGCATACGTCTTCTATTTGATTATATTCGTTAATCATTAAAGTTAGAAATGTATCGGTTTAAACTATGAATATAAAAGAAAATAATAACAATTTATGTGTTATTCTTTGTGTTTTAGTTCGAACAAACAAAATATAACAACACAACATTTAAAGTTAAATTTATTTACTGATGGCAATATCACTAAACAAAATTATTAACTTCGATTAAATTAAATTAAAACTACCTTGAACTCTTATCTAGGTACATTGCAGTTTGTTCACCATAGGAGAACTTGATAACTAAGCATTGATTTATATAATATACCAGTTTAGTTTTGGTGATGTTACAATGGAGCTCTATTGGGAAATGACTGATGTTTTAATATGTTGAAAAAAAAAACTAAGCCTATAGACTTGATATTTTAAATGAAGTTTCATTTATATGTTAGCAACACTGATTTCATAGATGGTGCATGGGATTTGACTGAGCGTTAGCGAATGGTTTTCATTGGCCTTAGGATTAGCAACGAGGAAATATCAGAATAAATATGTTTCTAAACAAACTGTATATGGTTACAGCTATATCAGATTTCACCAAGTAAAACTTTTATTAAATTTATAGAATATGGGAATCGTTATAAAGTGGATACAATATTAAAAGACAGTGACAATATGTGCCTTCAGCGAGCTCTTGCGTATTATTACTCTCGTTACGTTACCGGAACGTTTTATCATCTGTATACTGCTAAATATATCTAACTGAGCAAATGTGAATGTATTTATGTAGGAAGATATCTCGAGAGAGATCTTATACACTTTTAATCTTGCACGGTCCTTCAACATTTGTATGCAGACAAGAATGAGCACTTTGGTGGGCGCATATTGAACCATTGGATTTAGCTGAGTGTCATTACAGTTAAATAGATAGAAACAATTTGTTTTAATATGATTTTGTATCTCTCATGGCACATTTAGAAAATTATATAAGTTGTATAGATTATAATTTTTTTCGTGCAAACTATTGCATAACAAACATGCAACCACTGTATTTGAAACCATGTATATTATTGGTGCTGACATTTACGTAAGCATAATAATTGCGTATTGCAAGAAAGCCGTTTAAGTTTCAGCTGAGCCAAGACGAAGGATCTAAAAAGGAAGTCAATTGTCATGAATAAGTATGATAAATGTGAACATTATCTCCGCTGTTACCGTTTGCCAAGGGAGAAGAGTTGGTGTTTTTTTGGTCGTTTTATGCAGACGGTGACTAAAGACCTACGAAAAATGTTTCCCTATTCGATAATACTTTGTTACAGAAGTAGAAACCTTGATCAATACTTTTCTATGTAAAGGTTTGCGTTTAAATAGAGAATACAGTGACACGAATCTACTAGCATGTTAATTTCTAGAAATAATATTCTTTTACTCGTTTATAGCCAAATGTTACAAGTGTATTGCAACATTTGGGACCTTACATTTTGATATTATTTGGTTTAGATTTAAATATATTATATAATGGTAACAAAACGATAGTCTATGGAAATTCCCAATTGATTTCCGGTGATAGATTACACCAAACATTAGCCATAGTAACAGTCACGTGTGTATCTCTACAAACTTCTTCCGTAAATTCTTTATTTCTTTATGTTATCAGTTTAGTGAAATATGGTATATGATTCTAGGCCCTATGTCCTTAACCCTTCTGGTGAAAAATTTTTATTTAATTAGTAATAAAGGTTTCTCGCTAGGGGCAATATATGTTATCTTCGGAGCGCTAAAACAAGATTTATTGCCGAAATACACCTTTGATCTGTGGAAAAAGGTTTCATCTTACGGAAAATAAAAACTAAAAATGTATTCTTTTCATTTAATATGTAGCCTATTACGTGTCTATAGCCATTACGTAGCTTATAACCATATCGTAGGTAATGTGGAAAAGGGCTGATTCCCAATGTGAATGTTGAGTTAGTTTACCTATGTCAGTGCAGCGTCTGGAATCTGACTCTGTCACAGATTTGACTTCTGGAATTTGGTGTCATGTTTTATCTGAAGAGATAAACAAAGTAGGCAGTGAAGAGGTAAAATCAACATTCACATATTGATCCACTGTTTACCCTTGTTTGCCACTATATAGCGCATAATCACAACGTATAAAGAAACATCATATTTTAGTAATTGTTGTAATATCTTCTCATAGACTTATACATAAACAAACTTATCGCGCAACAGCCCTTGCTGAGATTGCACGGAAACTGTGGAAATCTACTGTTCTCTTCATTAGGCACATGTTATATGTTGAAATATTATACTAATGTCTGTATTTAATTATAATGAGTTCGTTTACAAATTTACATATTTCTGTGTTTCTTTTAGTTTATTAGGGAAGAACTATTTTCAAAACAAAAAAACCGTAAATGAAATAAATTTTAAAATTTTTATTAAAAAAGTTGCCTTAAAATATACAAAGGTTTGTACGATTTGTATCTATTGTACATATTATTTTACGTAGAGCTCATTATTTTTTTAACATTTTATAAGGTAATGCTAAAAAAATTTCATAATCACAAATTGTGAAGTAACGCTACGATATGTTTTATGGGTTTTCATTAAAGCTTGTAAATAATAGTTAGTAACTTATAATACTAAAGCTCTACGTACTATCAGAACTTATCTAAAAAAAGTTAGATATTAAAATTTATATATTCGTTGTGATACATAATATAATAATATTCCCATATATTTTAAGTGATAATGCGACCTTTCAAGTTTAGATAATACCACCAGAGCCCATGTAAGGCTACGGCTTGCTCCTAAATATCGCGGACCCTTTACAATCCTATAATACCGGCAGGAAGAGAAACTTTGGTAAAAACCAAATATCCAAACATCCAAGCCACCATTCATAATTTAAGAGAAAAAATGCCATAGTATTAATAAGAGGAGTGCGAAACATTTTTATTTCTACGTATAGCATTTATGATAATTTGGCACAGTTACTCTATGGTATATGTATGTATATAGAAAATAATTGTTCACGGGGAAACCACGTTTATAGCTGATGAATTGTTATCTAAAACATTATAACGTGATTTAAGAGCAAGAATTTGAAGTTCATTTCATATATTTTCCATTTATTTTTAGGAATTAAGTGTGGAAAACATTCTGAGAAAAGATAATAATTTAATCCTCTATCTTCAAATAATACGTCTAATCTGAGTTTTATTATAAAATGCTATTTGGGTATAAGTATGGTTTAAATTATTAATCTAAAAATCTATTGAAAAAAGGTTTTGTTGACGAAAAAACGCAATCCTGGTTACGAGGATCGCGTTTCATTTCGATTTATAAACAGTGCTTATGTCTGAAGAGCAGATCAGCGTGATCATACACGATATTTCTTCTCTCTACTCTAATATTCTAAATTAAGTAAAGAACAAAGTTTAATATTACAAGTAAATGCAATGACAACTATCTTGGAATTCGGAATCCTGTAACTCATTTCAGTCCATCTATAATGAACATGGAAAAAGACTTCTGAAGCTTTTCCATTTCCATAAATTTGTGGATATAACGGATCCTTGGGTGCTATTGTTTAAAAAATAATAGTTAATTTGGGTATATATATATATATATATAATTTATTTAAACAAACATTGAATCGCAAAAAAGTACTTGCTGCCGCTGGGGACTCGAACCCGGATCTCTCACTTGCCGGGTGAATTGTGCTACCATTACACCACAGAGCCCTCACTTTTTACGATTCAATTATTTTGTATTTGGCCGTTTCTTTCACATATGTGTTTAAATTAACCAAACTAACATATGATCGGAAGACCAAATACCTGTCAAATGACTTCTATTTACATTCATTAAATTTGTATAAATGGCAATAGCCGAATTTAATTTATTTTAAACAAACATTGAATCGCAAAAAGTACTTGCTCCGCCGGGACTCGAACCCGGATCTCTCACTTGCCGGGTGAATGTGCTACCATTACACCACAGAGCCCTCACTTTTTACGATTCAATTATTTTGTATTTTGCCGTTTCTTTCACATATGTGTTTAAATAACCAAACTAACATATGATCGGAAGACCAAATACCTGTTAAATGATACATATATATAAGATTTCAAACATATTCCTGAAGTCGAAATATTTTTGTATTTTTTTTCTTATACATATATAAGAAATACAAAACAAATGCCAAAATTAAACCCCTCAGATTTTTTAAGAACCTGGTTTGAAGCCTATGATATTACAAATACTAATTGAATGATAAATTAAAATACAAGTATGTATGAAATACTTATTCATTTTAATATTATTCCTAGTTTACGAAGCTACTGCCCTTGGATTCAGCAAACATTACAAGACGCTATAATGAGGCCGAACCTCAAACGCAACTTGCTCATATGGGTGCGAAAATACTACCAGAGATTCTTTGAATAATTTATTAATTTATTTCGATACAGGAAACTTTTAAAACTAAATCACCGTCAATGCACCATGATTAAGGTTTTGGAGTTTTCAAGTTGTAATGACTGAACAAATTGTCCACCCTTGGTTTGGATGTATACACTGTTTGAGACATATACTATTACATTGTTCAGATTGGTTTACTTGATATATGGTTGCTGTAAAATACTGGATTATATGTAAGCCCACCGTTTAGATTAGGGTCATAAATAAAAAACAACATGTTATTTTATCTATGATTTTGACTGGTTTTGATTTTAACCAATTACTCGTTTTTTGGATTGGGAGCTTTAATTACATTTATATTTTTCCGTTACGTACATTTATATCATTATGATCAGTATGATTTAAAGGTCTCAAAACGATTATATGACGATTGTTGCATACTAAGAGTACATAGAAAATATATAACCATATATTAAAATACAGGATGCTCCTTAAACCGAAGTTCACAAGTACTAATACCTAAGCGTATTTAGGTAAAGAATGATCATGTATTAATTTCCATGTCCTACTAAGAAAATTTTATTACATGTCACTTTATGTTTCCGTTTAGTGATTTTACAGTAAAAATGTAATTCCTTTTGCAAGACTTAATATAATAATGTAACAAAATATTCACTTCTAAGTAAGTAATAAATATTCAAATAACTATAATTTAAAATATTTAAAAAACATTTATATGTATAAAATGTGTATTTCACTGCTACTACTTTTTTAATCACAACACAAAAATTCTACTTGAAATTGAAAATATACCATATGAAAAAATTATAAAAATATTTTTATTGTAAATTTAACAAAGAGGAGTAGTAGAAACCGTCAGTGTTTATGGGACTTACTCCTGATTATATTTGTGTAATTTTCTGTATAGCTTATAAATAATTTCCAAATTACATGAAAATATATATAAAACCGCATTAAGATAAATTATTTTATTACGAATAGCATATTAAATAAAGGGAAAAGATAAAATCCGTAATAAAATCAAACACAGCTACACACACACAGTTGTAATTATGTTTTTACTTACAATATAAAATTAAAAAGTTTAAAAACCTATGAAAGGAATATTTTTTAAATTAATAGCTAATTATCTATAGATAAAAAATTGCTGTAACAGATTTTCTTTTGGTATAGCTCGTTTTAAAGTATTAACATATGAAGTTTTAATAACCGATAGTGTAATCTATTTCTAGATATTTTATTAAACCCCTTAATGGTAACAATTAAATTTGCTCTGTTATTAGAGACAGCTTTGGAGAGAAAATAATTACTACAGGAATATTAGCGGTTGTGAAGGGTTATATATTCCCAGCAGAGCTGCAAGAGATTTATCGGAAATGTTACCAGAGCAACTGACTTACTCGTTAGGTGAAAGTGAATATTTACAGCTTAATAAATATTTACTTCATGTCTAAATCAGTAATGCGGTACTGTTTTACATTGATGATATACGATTTGAAATAATGACATGATCTTTGACTATTATAATATATAACTGTCAATTAATTTCAAGTAATAATAATTTAATGTTTTCAAAATAACAAATTCAACATAATTAGAAGTAAAAGATTAATCTACAATTTTTACTGCCCTTTACATCTATTTAAGTCTTTTCAAAGACTCTTTCGATACCTATTTTCTTACAAAAATAATGTCAATGTAGGTTCAATACCTTAAGTAAGGTTTTATCTTGAATAATTTATATGTAGATAATTTTTACTCAAAATCTTTCGTATTACAAGTGTAAAGTACAGAGTGTTCTAAATTAATAAACTGGCTGTTAAATTAAATCCGATGTACATTAAAAAATTAGATATTCACTTAATTTAAGCCTAAAATAGTACAGACGTAACCATTTAAGTAATTAAGTAAAGGAAATTTTTTTCAGTTTGTCTACAACAGCGTTAATGTGTTTAATGTCAAGATGTTTCCATAGCTTATTTTCTCCACCCTAAAACACTTTTATTTAAATATTTTGGAGACCGTACTTTTAAAACCAAAACAATTAATTTCATTTCGATAGTTATTTTCATCAGGTAAATTATTATTTACGTGTTCCAGTTTTTACTCTTAATAATATAAATAACTTTCGTTAGGAAATATAAAATTATTAAACTCGTTTTTGATGCAATCGTTTTGAAAATGAAAATAAGATTATAATTGCGTACCTCTATCTGGGCATTTTTTAACGTAATAGGTAACAGCATTTTAACTCATTTGTATAATTCGGCTTTTATTTAGTTATATAATTGTCATAAAAGGTTTTTTCAATGATGAACCAGAACCAAGGACGAAACTTACAGTACAGCAAGACTAATGCAGATATATATATATATATATATATAAGTAGATAAGAATGTAAGGGTTTCTAGCGCACTTTTGGAGTAAACAGAAAACCAACGGAAAATACTGTCCATTGAACCATAAACAAATCTGAGAAATCACGAATGTTAAATAACCGAATCTATAGCTGTTTTACTGTTCAATGTTTGCTTCTACATTTATAAGCTGTTTTAATGAAAAAAATCCAGAAATCTTAATAAAAAATCTTTATTCTACAAAGTTAATTGTAACACAGTCTTTATCTTTAATAGTCTTCTTTCCAGTAACAATCAAGTGTAATTTTTCATTTTTTGTTTAATTCTTTAATCTTTTTTTCATCCAAAACAGTCAAAAATCTGTTCGGCAAGTGTACTTTATAATCTTCTAACTCGGCAATTATAGTCATCCCAAATTTATCTTTCAGTTTCTCCAAATTCAAAATCTTATATTTCTTTTTTTCTTCTAATTCCATTAATTTCTTATACTCTTTGAATCTTAGTTCACCAACTTCATTCAGCTCCTTTAGTAGCTCCATTATTTAGTAGGAAGAAAATTTAGTAACAAAATTGAAAATCAACATTTTTTAAATACAAAAATCCCGGGGTTTTGACCCTAAAAACACGGTTTTTAGGGTCAAAATCGCGCATCTTAATGTGCAAACACACTAGAGTTTTTTTTAAAAAAATCCTTAAAATCTACTGAAATTATTGCGGATTTTAACCATAAAAGTTGATTTTTCCTTAATAAAAAAGATATTTTTTACTAAAATAGTGAAAATTGAAGCATTCAAAAATTTTCCTTAATAAATGGCGGGTGACAAAATGTCATGTCCATTCTGCAAAAAAAGAAATTTTAAGAAGAAACTTCGATCGACATTACAACTCAAAGATTCACTTAAAGAAACAAAGACATTTACTACAAGGAATTGAATCATTTAAGACAATGGGCCAAAGAAAAATCAAATTGACGATCACGAAAAGATGTTCAATATTGAAACAATTACGAGAATTAAAGAGAAATTTCAAAATTGAAAAGAAAAATCTCAATCTATTTAATGATGAAAAAATTAATTCAATCGCTGAAAAATTAGCTATCGAAACTAATGATAAAACAAAGTCTGAAATGATCGAAGAAATTGATAAACACAAATCTGAAAATATCATTGATTGTAGAAGTTTTATCGTCTATACACGGTCTTTTCAAGCAATACATTTTAACGAATTTAAACGATAATTTCATACCACTTTACAAATATCTTTCTATTTTGCGGCCAGAGATTAAGAGTTTAATAGAAAAAATTTCAAGAAACTGTGAAAAAACAGTAAAGGATATATCTCTTTGGAATGTGAATATGAACGAACTTTAGTGAACGGTGAAACACAAACTTGTCCAATGTACTTTACTATAAAAGCAGACGAGATCTTTGACATAAACGACTTTATTTCTAAACAATTTAATAAATTAACACATCGAGAACAGACAAATCATCCAAATCGAGGTTCTGGAATGGACATTAAAACGCTGTAAACAACTGATTTTGAGCCTTAATAAACACGAATTTATGAACGCAGGATCATATATCGATTTACCAAAGAAAATCAAAGATACGAAAGCTTGTATAAATATCAAAAAATAAAGATGATTATTGCTTTATATTATTTCTATCCGATGTGCTATTGAAAAAACCCGAAAGAGACTGCGAAAGATCAAAAACAATATGAAAAATTTGCAAATGACGAGATATTTTCAGGTTTCGAGTATCCAATGTCTTTAAAAGATATACAATTATTTGAAAAACGAAGCAGTAAAGCAAAGTATAATTATCCGAAAATGTCTGTAAATGTCTATAGTTTTGATGAAAAACTCAATATTGTTCCGTTGCAAATTTCAGAAGTTTATGACGCCAAATTAGAAATCAATTTATTGTATGTAAAACAAGATGAAAAATCTCATTATGTTTTGATAACAGATTTAAACAAATGTTTAAGCCATTTTCTACAAATCTGGAGATTTAACAGACCATTTAGAAATTTGTAAAAAAAAATCACGAAGTTTGTAAGACCAAATTTATGCCTGTTTTCCAGGTCAAAACAACAACATTTATTAATTATCAAAAGAAATTTTCTCATCCTTACGTTATTTATATGGATTTTGAAAGCATATTAGAGAAGATTCCCACATGCAAAAACAATCCGCAAAAATCGATCACAACCAAGATTCAGAAGCAACATTCCATATGGTTTTACTCTATACTTAGTGTCTAATGTGACCAATCGTATGTACAAGCCGATATGTTTATCGAGCATAAAAATGAAGAAGATTTGCCAAATGTTCCTGCAAAATTGTTTGAAGAACTTAATAAATTATCGAAATACATAGCTAAAAAGTATAATTCAAAGAATAAAATACCTATGAAATTGACCGAAGAAGAAGAAATTGCATATCAAAATTCAAATCTTTGCCATATTTGTGAATGTGAGGGTTTTGATAATCAAACAAGAAAAAAAGTACGAGATCATTGTCATTTAACAGGTAAATTTAGAGGTTCAGCTCATTTATCTTGTAACTTGAATCTCAAATTTCCTCAGAATATTCCAGTTTTCTGTCACAATATGTCAAGTTATGATACTCATTTGTACGTAAAAGAGTTGGCAAAAACAGTATGGTAATGTTGATTTGATCGCAAACACCGATGAGAAATATATAAATTATTCAGTAAATTCAGGATATGGGTATGAGTTTGAAGATGATAAACCAAGAAAGTTCATCAAGTTTTCTTTCGTAGACACGTTCAGATTTATGGCATCGTCTATTGAAAAGTTAGCTAAAAATCTAAAGAGAGAAAGACTTCAAACATACAAATCATTTTATACAAGATGGTCTTGAACGCAATTTCTAGATAGACAACCAAATGACGAAGAAGAAATCTTTAAAATTCTATCTGGAAAAAGGAATATATTTTCCCTATGAATTTATCGATAGTATTGAAAAACTTGATTTACACAGAAGAATTGAGAATTCAAGATTTCTATTCACTTTTGACAGATGACGAGCATATTTGAGAAAGATTTTCAACACTACTTAAATGTATGGAACAAATTAAAAGTAAAAAAATCTAGGAAATTACTCCGATCTCTATAACATTCAAGATGTTCTATTGCTCGCTGATATCTTTGAAAATTTCAGAAACATTTGTTTGAATTGCTATAAGCTTGATCCAGCACACTATTTAACAGCTCCCAGTCTTGCTTGGGATGCTATGTTAAAAATTAAACGCAGATAGAATTACAATTAATTAGTGATTATAACATGTATTTGATGATCGAAAAAGGTATTCGCGGAGGCATTTCTCAGTGTATTAAACGATATGTGAAAGCAAATAACAAATATTTAAAAGATTTTTGATAAGACAAACCCCGAAAACTATTTGTTGTACGTCGATGCAAACAACCTTTATGGCTATGGTCTGATGCAAAAATTTACCATTCAACGATATCAAGTGGATGGATCCACAAAAACTGTACACTACTGCAGAATGGAGAGAAACAATTTTGGAAACTCACTGGCGACGAAGATTATGGCTATATTCTCGAAGTCGATCTAGAATATCCGAAGAATTTACATGAAAATCATAAAGATTTGCCTCTTGCTCCAGAACATTATAACAACAAACTTTGCACAACTCTACTGGATAAAACTGAATATGTTGTTCATTCGAGAAATTTGAAATTCTATCTGGAACAAGGAATGGTGTTAAAACATGTGAATAGAGTTATTGCATTCGATCAGAAGCCTTTTATGAAAGATTACATTGATTTTAATACTAGTATGAGAACCAAAGCTACAAGCGACTTTGAGAAAGATTTTTTACAAGCTGATGAACAACTCTGTTTTTGGAAAATCTATGGAAAATGTGAGAAACAGATGTGATATTAGACTAGGAAATGAAGAATTTTCAATGAAACAAGCTAAGAAAACAAATTTCAAATGCTTTAACATCTTTGACGACAACTGTATAGCGAGTCACATGTACAAGCAGAAAGTTAAATTTAAACAAGCCAATCTACATAGGTTTTTTCAGTTCTTGACCTTTCAAAATTGGTTAAATGTACGAGTTTTATTACAACAAATTAAAGAAGTTTGATCCAGATTTGAATCTGTGTTACATGGACACAGACAGTTACTTTCCTAGAATTGAAACGTGATCCTTACAAAATTATTAAAGAAAATATAGATTGATTTCGATACGAGCGATTATCCAAAAGATTCACGAATGTTTCGCTACTAAAAATCAAGAAGGTAATAGGGAAATTCAAAAAGACGAACTAAATGGGGAAAATCTTAGAAGAATTTTGTGGTTTGAGGTCAAAGATGTACTCGTACAAAATATCTAGACAAAAATCCAGTTAGGTGTAAAGGAATTAAGAGAAGCGTTGTAAATAAAACAATAAATATCGAAAACTTGAAGAGATGTTTGTTTGAAGATAAAGAAGAATTTAGAGAGATGACAGTAATCAAAAGCTATAAACATGATTTGTATACCATCACCATAAACAAGCTGGCACTGAACGCTAAAGATGATAAGAGAAATGTCCTAGAAAATAAGATCGATTACAGTACCGTATGGATATAAAGGCGAAGCAAAATCTAATATATTAGATGAGTTAAATAAACTTGGAAACTTTGACATGTAAATGGAAGATGATTTGATTCACTGCCACAAATGCAAGAATAAAACGAAAAATATAGATTCCTAAAATCGTTTTCAAACTCAAAACGGGTTGTATAGAATTGCAGCAAAATGTTCAAAATGTAAGACAAATAAGAGTAAATTTATAAAGAATCCAAATGAAAAAACAAGTAAAGAAAGAATCTAAGAATAAGGAAGAAATCGAGATTGAAGCTAGAGAAAATTCATGCACCAGTACGAAAGAAGTTTAAAAAGAGAAAAATTATAACATTAGGAATTGACGATTTATGGGCAGCAGATTTAGTTATAATGTCTAACTATTCGGATCAAAATGATGGATTCAAGTATATGTTAAATGTTATTGATACTTTCTCAAAATATGCTTGGTCAAGAGCTATCAAAAGAAAAAACGGTAAAGATGTTTCAAAAGCCTTCGAAGATATAGTAAAAGACGCGATAAAGATCAATCACAAAACCGCCAAATCTACTTCATACAGATAAGGGTTTAGAGTTTAAAAAATAAAGAATTTAACGAAGTTTTGAGAAAATACAACATTAAGATTTATCATACTGAAAACGAAGAGAAATCAAGTATTGTAGAGAGATATAACAGAACTCAAAATGAGAGAATGAAAGTAATTTTTGAGATTAATAAAAACTTTAAATGGATCGATATTCTTCAAAAAATCGTAAACAATTTATAACGATACAGTTCACAGCACAATCAAAATGAAGCCCAAAGACGTAGATAAGGATGCAGAAAAGGAGTTATTAGAGACCGTTTTCAAGTATGTTCCACCAGAAATTCACACGAAAACTAAATTTAAAGTCAATGATCATGTAAGAATTGTTAGTAAAAAACAAACATTTTTCGAACAAATATAAGAACAATTGGTCAAGAGAAATCTTTGTGATTTATCAAATTAATAACACAGATTCCTGTAACTTATAGTATAAAAGATTTAAATAATGAAGAAATAACCGGAAAAGTTTTATGAATATGAATTGAGAAAGTCAAAGATTTTTTCTATATAAATGGAGGCTCAAAAGAAATGTTCAATGTGCAAAGAAATAAAAGGTTTTGAAGCTTTTTATAAAGATAAAAGTAGAAAAGATGGAATTATTTATAATTGTAAAGATTGTTATAGGAAGTATCATAAAGAGCTGTATGATAAAATAGAAAAATTAACTTTGGGAAGAGAAAAGAATGTCTTAAATGTAAAGAAACTAAAAAAAATTTCAGAGTTTAATAGTCATCACTATAGTAGAGATAAGAAAAGACTCATATTGTAAAGATTGTGTAAAGAAGAATCACCATAGATTATATTATGAATGATACTCAATGTGAATGTGGAAGAACTATAAAATGGTTAAATAATTATCAAAAAAAACATTTACAAACAAAATATCATAATTCAAGAGTTTAGTAAAATTGAGTAACATTTTCATCGTGTAATTTAGATATTCTATAAATTCATTAGAGATTCAGTCATATTTGTGGTAAAATGATTTCCGTTGTATAAGATATTCAAAGATTCTTTCATTTGGTTATACAGATTGATAGAATTTGGTTCGTCATCAATGAACAAAATCTCTAATTCAGGATAATTTATTTTTAGATGTTTTAATCGGTTTGGTATTTCTCGTTTCTGAGCTCTGATAACGTAATAAGGATATTCCCACATGTGATTCTTCTTAATTAACACAAAAAACATGGTGTTTTTTCTTATCAAAATCTTTACAAACAAGATCTGGTTTCATTAACTCCATTTCGCAATTCTTGATTTCTCTATTTTCAATGATTTCATTTCATCTCTAATTTGTAACTGTTTTATTTCATCTTTTAACTGCTTATTTTCGTTTTTGAGTTTGTACTCACCATATTTTCTAATGGAAGGTAATACTTCTTTCGTAACCCAATTTTTAAACAATTTCGCTTCTGGTTTATGCGATCTCAAAATTAAAGAATAAAGTCCAGATTCATTAACGAAAACAGTGTTATTTTGGAAAGTTTGAAGGTAAGCTATTTATAGCCCCCCTTATATTTAGATTAAAATAGAAGTTTTTATCATCTTCGTCAACGTTTATTCTGATCGTTTTGCATAGTATTTTCATATTCTAGAATTTTTGCTACGTCTTTAGCCTTAAAACCAGATCACATTGTTTTCGTCAAACAATCGTAAAGATATGTTTGTTATTGAATATAAGTTGATTATTGAGTAGGTCTACAACTGACTCCATTTAGATAGAAAAATTTAACAAGCAATTTTTTTATTTTGAGTATAAAGTCCAGATTCATTAACGAAAACAGTGTTATTTTGAAAGTTTAAAGGTAGTCTATTCAATAGACCCCCTTGATTTATGTCTTTAAACATTGATTTATCATCATCAACGTTTAAATATTATTGCTTGTCTCGTGTTTTCATATTCTAAAATTTTTGTAAGAGCGTCGAATCGACGCCCTTGTCAGAATCTATGTTTTCAAAGCTTTTTTTGTATTTTTCTTTAACATTGTCTTTATTCGTATTTTTTGTGAATATTTGTGAGGTGGCCCTCGAGGGCTACCTTATCTTTTAGATAAAAGTATTGGTATTTATCATCATTATCAACTCGTTTTGAAAGTTTGAAGGTAAGAAACGATTCGTTCCCCCCTTGATTCATCATTCTTTCAAACAATCTTAAATATATTGTTGTTTTACTCTCATTATTTATTAAATTTCCCTCAGAGTCTTGTATAGTTAGAACGATTTTTTGAATTCTTTTAATATTTTTTCTAATTGGAATATAATCGATTTCATTCGGTTTTTCACTGGATTTTTGATCCATAAGCAACATTTGGGAAAAAAGTGTACAAAATTTCAGATTCTTTGTGTAAATGTTCGGTATGATTTTCAAAACTAGGTTCAACGAGATTGCAGTGCACTTCAATTACATCGAAAGGTCTAAATTTTGGCGTTTTATTTCCTAAATATACCTGATTTGGCTCAATAGTTTCTTGAACAAACCCTAACAAATCTACAATAATTGCTGAAAACATTATTCTTACTGGTGATTTTATTTGAATTTTATTAGAGAGATAATTTTTTTTGGCATTTCAAACTTGTTTTCGTCAAAGTTTAAAGATTTATCTGATTGTTTGAATGTTTTCAGATAATTTTTAAGGGAATTTTTTATTTGATCGAAAGTATAATATCCTTTGTTTAAACCATAATATTTTGTTATGTTCTTCTCACTAAATCCTATACAATAAGGAGAACTTTCACTAATATTTATTACAAAATTGTCAGAATAAAAACCGCTTAAACCGATAAAATAATTTGATTCTTCCTCTAAGTGTATAGGATGTTCCAAGTTTAAAAACTAATTTAGAGCTTTCTGAAGTCAACTTGAACAGCTTCATTTTAGCTATTTAAATGGAGAAATTTTTAAAGCAAAAAGATCAGATAAAACTTCAAAACGTTTGAAGAAAATAAAAAAAGATCAACCAATCAGATTGTTAATTGTTGGTTCAAGTGGATGTGGAAAAACAACTTTATTATTGAATTTTATCTACAATAGGTTGATTCCTTATTCCAATTTGTATGTTTTTAGTAAATCTTTAGAACAAGACGCCTATAAAAAATTACAAGAAAGATTTGAAAATATTGAGAAGAACTTAAGCAAAGAAATATCACATTTTTATAATGCTTCTGAGGACATAGTTCCGTTAAGCGAGTGTAAACCCAATTCGTTAATCGTTTTTGATGATTGTATTTTGGAAAATCAGGACGTTATTAAGGAATATTTCGTAATGTCTCGTCACAAAAACATATCTTGTATCTATCTTTCCCAATGCTTTTCAAAGGTTGATAAACAAGTTATAAGAAATAATCTGAATATGTTGTGTATTTTTAAGCAAGATGGTCACTATTCGAGAAAGATTTATAACAATTATGTGGGATCTGATATGAGTTTTAACCAATTTAATGAGCTGTGTGATAAAATTTGGAAGGAAAGACTAACGGATTTTTAACTATTAATCTTAACTTTGAAGCCTAAAAAATGGTAAATATTTGAATAAATTTTCTAATATAAAATGCTGCTCAGTGGTCTGGCAAATCTACTTGATAAAATATTTGTTACAATTATTTTTACATTATCTTTACTTTTTATTTACATTATGAAAACAACTGAAAAACGGTAAATCTGTTCACGTTTTTACGTTTCCACGTTCACGTTTTTACGTTCCACGTTCACGTTTTTACGTTCCACGTTCACGTTTTACGTTCCACGTTCACGTTTTACGTTCCACGTTTCGTGTTCCACGTTTCAAAATTTTCCTAAATAAATGGTGAACGTAACTTCTGAAGAAGCGAAAAAACTTGATCAAATCGAAAAGAAATTTAATCAAAGGAATTTTAAAGAACAGATTCGAATTGATGAAGAAGAACAAGAACTTATTCAAAAAATTAATCAACCTGTAACTTCTGCAATAAAAAATGTTGAGGGCAAAATTGAAAATTTTTTAAGCGATAATCAAAAATTTAATGAATTTGGTTCCAGTTGTACGACAATTTGCCGATATTTCGATTCCAGAATCTGAGTTTGAATTGCCAAAATTACCATCTTCAACACCATTTAGACCTCGAATCATTGAAGGACTCTACCATAGTTGAACCAATAAGTCCTGGAACAACGGATATAATAATTGGTGAAATTGGTAAAAAATTCCTTCCTAGAGCGAAGGATGATAAATTTGGTTTGTATTGGGATAGAAAAAAGAAAAGTTTTATGATTGGAAATTTACCCGTTAATTTTGAACAAAATGATATAATTATTAATGAAAAAATGTACGAAGGTACTCAAGGTTTATGGAGATTATTAACAGACAATGACGTTCCAAAAGATAATTTATATTCTGAAGAAGATTTTGAAAAAGTATACAGAAATTTTATGGGAATCTGATTCAATTTACAAAAAATAATGATCCATCTACTAAGAAACCAAAGTCAAGTAAAGGTAAAAAATATCTCAATTTGATTAAACCAATTTGGGAAAAACGAATCGAAGGATCAGGTGTAAGAAAATACAATGATAATAAGATTGAGTACAGATATATCGACGATTTGACAAAACTCGATGGAATTATAAATTATATTTATGCTCAAGAGAAAGGCTGGAAAACAACAATTTTTTGAATGAAAAAAGAAAGCTATTAAAGATTTTATTTCGAACAAACTTGACGAAATGATTGAAAAACCTGATGGAATTAAATATTTAAAAACGAATTTTGCCGGCAATAAGTTCATCTATGATTGAAGGTAGCGGACTTTTGAATGATTTTATCAACAATTTACCTTTTGAATTACACGTACCAACTTATCAGTATCTGGGGCCTGGCACAAAACTCGAAAAAAGACTAAAAAGAGGAGATCCTGGTATAAATAAATTAGATCAAGCTGCTATGGAACACGATATTTTTTATGCAAAACATAGAGACACAAAATTCCAGACATATAGCAGATAAAGTTTTGCAAGATAAGGCAATGGATGGATTTTTATCAAAAGATGCTAGTTTAGGTGAAAGATTTGTTGCACTTCCAACAGTTGGAGCAATGTTTTTGAAGAGAAAACTAGGAATGGGAATTGAAGAGAACTTGAAATTTTAACTATATAAATGGAGGTGAATGTAAATTTCAGCAAAAATCAGAAAGAAAAAATAAAATCCGCTTTTAAGAAAAAAATAACCCGTTAGTATTCAATTTAAAATAGATCAACTAAAAAATGGCGAAGATAAGATATTTTTAACAAATAGACAATACAATAAACTCGAAAAACATAAGAAAAACAATAAAGGAACCAGAATAGAATTTTCTTATAATCAGTTGAAAGAACTCAAAAATGGTGGGACTTTTGAAAGATTTATTAGATTTTGGAGAAAAAAATATTCCAGTTGTTAAAAATGTTGTTCCTTATGTTCGTAAAGCTGCTCCAATCGTTAAAAAAGATGTGATTCCTATTGTTCGAAACATTTTAAATTGGTTAGATAAAGAGTTGGAAGATGTTACAGGATCTGGATTAGATGAAAAAACTTTGAATTACGTGAAATCAAACATCGGAAAAAAAATTTGAACCTTTAACATTCGGGGAATTGGAAGAAATCTGCAAAAAATATTAAACATTTTAGAGGAATCTTCATGAGAGATACATTACCTGAAAAAGTTAAGAAATTTGAATGTGGAATTGTGAATTTAGACTCGATTATGGGAAGTGGAACGCATTGGATTTGTTATTATAAAAATGATAAGAATGCATGTTATTTTGATTCGTATGGAAGAATTTGAGGACAAACCACCTATAGAATTGATTAAATATTTGAAAAAAATCAAGCGTCTACTACAATGATTCTCAGATTCAAGACTATAAAGATCCCCCAATTTGTGGTCATTTATGTGTTTTTGTTTTGAATGAAACTGAGTAATGGTAAAGATTTTAAAGAAGTTGTTAACAAACAAATTATTGCTTAATAAATATGGATTCACAAAATATTTTTGACGTATTTGGAACACAAATTATTCAAAATGTAGATAATAGTTTGAATTTTGATAGTTTGAGAAATGAGTTTGATAACAAGTTAGAAAATGTATTACAAAACCTTCCAGATTCAGATATGTTTGCTGTCGAGATTGAAGATTTTAAAAGCAGAATATGATAACAAAACTTGCAAATTTCATGAGTTCAAATGAAGTTGCTGATAAAATAAAAACATTGGAAAAAGAAGTTGATGATGGTGTAAAAAAAATTATTTACCAATTTAATGTCTCACATCGAAAAAGCTGATGAAATTACTGAAGCAATCAAAGTTGAAAAGAATTATGTTAGTTTGGCTAATAAGAAAAGAATTGTCGGTGTTCGACCTGGTATTGACAAACATGATGTTGTTGTTAAAGAACAAATTTTAAAACCTCTAAAATTATCAGAAAACATCGATATTGTTGATTTACATGATCCGAATGTTAAAAATGCCTTAGATTTTAAAGGAAAAAGAATTAGCGGTGTTAGTAAAGGAATTAATCCATTTGATGTTGTTGTAATGATTCAATTAGAAGATCCTATTAAAATGTTTAATGAACTAAAACAAAATTATGAGAATCATAAACAGCATGTTAAAGATTTTACAACAGAAGTCTATGAAAAACTTGATGAAAGAAGTAAAAGATCAGTAGACGATGTTGGTGAATTACTTGATAAACTTACTAGATTTAAAGAGTCTTTTTGATAAGTTTAGTTTAGATACTACGAAAACTTTTGAGAATATTGGTCATAAATTTGTTGGAATACAATGATTCTTATGCTGTCAAATTTCAAAAATTAGAAGAAAACTTTAATAAATTTAAAGAAGATGTTGTTATAAGTTTTAGAGCCATCGACCTCAGATTTAATGGATTAGGCGGCTATGATGACAAAATTTCTCCTTTATAAATGGCGCTCATATATTGTGTGAGGTGTAAGGCAAAAACTGCAACAAATGATATAAAATATTACGCAAATATCAATGGAGTTAAAAGAATTTCTGGAAAATGTGCTGAATGTAACGCAAAAAAGAGCCAATTTATAAAAACTTGAAATTTTTTTCTTAATAAATAGAGATGGCGGGACATTACAGTGCTTTCGATCTTTTTATAATGCAACACGAAAGAGATTTGAAAAAAGAACATTGGGATGACATTTCTCAAAAATATGAATTATCCGAAGATATGATGAGATTATACGTAAACAAATTGAATTGGTATAAACATTGCTAAATATCAAAATCTGTCCCCAGAGTTCATTCAAGAAAATATACATTATCAATTAAAAGATCATATGTCTGTTCTTTGTCTCTATCAACACTTGAGTATAAAGTTTTTGGATGAAAATAAAGATACAGTTGATTGGAATAATATTATAGATAGCGGTTACTATCCTGTGCAGATTTTATTGAAATATGTGACCGAGATCGCAAAATTTAAGGAAGAGAATCCTGAATATGACGAAGTAGATCATTAAAAATGACTCTAATCTTTTTAATTATTTTACTAAAATTTATATCTTTTCTTATAAAAACGTACATTAGATCGATGAAAAAATGATTACACGATGTTTAAAATTTCTAAATTTTCTCTTATTAAATGGTGGACTACAGAAAATATGCTAGTGATATTGAAAGGGCGGAGTTTAAAAATTTCTATCCAATTAGTAAACAACATTTGAATGAACCGAATAAAAGAACTGAGTTTAATATTGATTTTGGAGATAACTTTTGCTCGTCTAACTTCCAGTTTTATATTTCTGGAACTTTAACAAAACAAGATGGTCAAGCGTATCTTGGAACTGATAATGTTAGATTAATCGATAATTTTATACCGTTTTTAATTTCTAAGATTGAAGTAAGAAAACACAATAAATTGATAGAAGAAGTCGAAAACTGTGGCCAATTAAGCACAATTAAAGGAAACTATTTCGTATTCAAAAAGTGATGTTATTTCTCAAACTTCTAATGGCTTTGAATCAGATTTTAAATTTGGTGTTTTTGAAGCAGCTGGAAATTTATCTCATTTTGGATTAGGATTTTTGAAAATGTTACTATTCCGATCTATAAAGGAGGATTTTATCTAAGTTTTATAAGAGCAGAAGACGATGATGTGATTCTGAAGACTGCAAACTGGAAATGTTATGCCTGTTGATGGAAAAATTACAATTAACGAGTTTTTCATTAGAGTTTCCGATGATTGATTACAAAACCACGAGTAAAATTCAGTTGATTGATGAAATTATAAAATCTCAAAAACATCACGTTTAATTTTCTAGATTGGCAATGTATTGAGCAAAAAGGTATTTCCGGAACAACTTATTCGTTCGATATCACAAATATTTATAGAAATATCTTCAATCCCAAGTTTGTTATTATAGGTTTTCAAACAGATAGACAGAATAATCAAGAGAAAAATCCTTCAAAGTTTGATAGTTTGAATGTAAAAAATATCAGAGTAAAATTGAACGGTTCTTATTATCCAGATGAATTACAAAATTTAAACATTTCCGGTGGTCTTTTCAGAATCATGTATCAGATGTATCAAGATTTTAAGAAAGTTTACTACAAAAAATATGGAAATGTATTACAACCCCAAAGAATTTATAGCAAATAGACCCATTTATGTCATTGATACAACAAAGAGTTTGACAAATATTTCTAGTTCAAAGAACGATATAATTATCAATATGGATTTTCAAAATGCTGTTACAAACTCGACATGTTATGTGGTTGTGGTTTCTGAGAAATTTTTAGCCTATGATGTGATTAAGAACGATATTAGAGAAATTCAGTAAAAATCGTCTTATTTTCTGTTGAGCGAATGTTAGCAAATTTCATTATTTCCGTTTAAAGATTTTTCATTGAGATTTCTGGATTTTTTCATTAAAACAGCTTAGAAATTAGAAGCCTACAATGAACAGTAAAACAGCTATAGATTCGGTTAATTTTTCATTCGTGAGTTACAGATTAGTTTATTGTCCTTTAAAACAGTATTTTACGTTGATTTTCTGTTTACTCCAAAAAAGTGCGCTAGAAACCCTTACATTCATATCTACTTATATATATATATACTCTAACTTTTAAAGTGTAGTTATTATTATGAATATAACTGATTATGTATTTCAAGCTGCCTTGGAATATATGCAATAAAGGATTTTTTTCTTGGCTGCTAATACAATTTTTTCAGGAGGGCAAATAAGTGTAGTAGTAGTATTTAAAAAAAATTATAAATTGTCACTAACAGTGTGACAGTTCGTATTTATTTTTTCCTTTCATTTAAATATACTGTACTCCACTAATTTATAATAGATATATACCTGCGTGGTATTATTGCTTTTCCATTTATTCACATCTAAAACATACAAGTAAACTTCAGATAAGATTGGTTAATAATTTTTCTGTAATTTAAGTTACCTAAAAACCTAAAAAAGTCTCATCAAATAAAAATATTACTGGACAAAATTACTGTGCACTTAGTTGTATAAAAATTGTTCATATGTCAATTCTCGAAAATATACTTAAAATCATAACATATGTTAAAAACGTTTAGAAGTTACAAAGCAAGCAAGAACGGGTATAAAGTAAATGAACATGTACATCTCGTCTTATGTTCCTGACGAACATTCATGACGTTTACATTGCTGTCCTACAAATAAACTTTAATTAATAGGTGCACTATAAAGTGAAGAATCATTTTGAGTCTTTTCATAACAAACTTTGGTATGTTTTATTATTTAACGATTTAAATGTTATACCGTTTAATATCTCTATATACGAAACATAACCCAAATGAAGCCAACCTTGAAGGAGAATTAGTTTTACATTTAAATTTAGAATTACCTGTAAGATTGAAATACTGGTATAGCTCGATGCAGTGAAAGATGTGAATTGAAAGTACGAAATGAGATGCTAATGCAATTGTATACGAAACAAGTAGATTGTGGTGTAGCGTGTTGTGTGAAGATGTACAGTACTAGCATTACGAGTAACACTTATCCGCCAATGAACTTTACATCGTTATAGTTTTTAAACAGAATACTACTAGTTCCTGGGACGTTAAAATGATCGACTATAAATCATATTCCGACACATAAGGTGAATTTCACGGTTTCTTCTACGGCATCGTTATTTCTTCTTCTTATAAAGTGTCTCGTGCTTTTATTTATTTTAAAAACTGATAATATGTCTTTTACAAGTTCTGTTATCCTTTTGAGGAGTGTTAAAATGGTTTTGTCATAAATAGGATTATGTTAAAAAGAATAGACTTGTTTTAGTCGAGTTACAAAGTAATTTAGTTTTAATGAAGATAAGATTTGGAAAGCATTTACTCTACTTAAAATTGAAATTATTAAAGTATTGTTAAGACGTTTAAATAAATAACTAATTTGTTAAAATTGGTTTAAAGTATTAAATTAATGTCCTACAATTAATATGTATTTAGTTTGTTTGAAGCAGTTATAACAAACACATGGAAAACAAACATTATGTAGTATGAAAACTTTTATAACTTTGTCGGTTTCAATTCATAACAAAAATCTTAAATAAATTCTTAATGTAGATATAAAAATCTTATTTGATGGTTTCTAATATTTTAATTTTTATATTCTGGATTTCAACAACAACCCATGATTGTTCTATATTAAAATTGAAATGTTACTGAAATACACTACATTATGTGGTAAAGGTTTACGCAGTGAAAGAGCTAAATCTGCTGTATTATAAATATATTTAACGTATTACCATTTAACACATTATTAAATTAGTATGTTTTATGTAAGTAATAGTGTGATTTAAAATGAATGCTAGCTCTCTAAACTAACTACAGACCCATTGCAATTCTACCATCGGTCAGCAAGGTATTTGAGGCATTGTTTCTCACTCGGATAGTTTCTTTCCTGGACGAGCATGGTTCCTAGACAACAGTTTGGTTCCCGAAAGGAATATCAACAATTGATGCAGTCACCCAATTGTTTCACATTGTGGTGGAGGGCATTTACAGGCAATTGCCTACGCTAAGCTTCTTTCTTCAACTGTTCAAGGCATTTGACTGCGTAGATGACCATAGCCTTATTTCCGAATTACATAAATGTGGGATACAAGGCATACTACTCATGTGGCTTGAGTCGTACCTCAGCAAGTTTATTTAAATGTCGTCTCATCAAAAACACGCCCTCGTAAAATATGGCGTCCCACAGAGATATATTATTGGCCCTGTGCTTTTTTGAGTTTATATAAAAAACCTGAGGTCATCTATATCATCTGGTCAGATGGTTCAGTACGCAGACGATACTACCCTTTGTTTCCAGGGGAAATTGCAGAGTCTTTGGAAATGTAATGCTTTGTTAATTCAAATTCATGGCTTCAATTTTTATTAAATACGAATCTACGAACAAATGATTTAAACTTCATCTTTTTTATTCAGGGCGCAGACCATCCCATGAATCCGTTCCATCAGCTGTACTGATTAATATGCTTGATGAAGTTTTAAGCACCAAGTTTCTAGGAATTTACATTGATAAAGGTTTGTCCTAGGAAAAACATGTGGTTGTCTGTACTATAATTTCCTCAGGCATGCTTTGAGGAATTTGTCAGAATTTTATGGAATATACCTATTGAAAATGGCCTCTTATGGTAGTGTACCTACATATTCATATGGCATAACATTGTAGGGATGGTGTGCAAATTTACATTAAATGTATTAACTATGTTATAATAGTGATACAACTTTGGCCAAGAAAATGATGAATTATAATTTCAACTAAAACCAATATTAAGAAGGGATGATTTAGATGTACATTTGTCGTGTACTCACATAAATAATATTATTCTAATTTCCTAAAGCATGGCATTTACATTTATACAATAAGTTCAACGTACGTCACAAACATTGTTTTAAAGTACTTCATTGTTCTTATGAAAAGTACATATACTATTTAAAAAAATAAACCCATATACAAGCATATTTATGAAACACAAGAGTAGACTAAAAAGTACATAAATTCGTTAATGGTAATTATTAGGAAAATTCCATTTTATCCCATTTTATATAATACGGACCTGTTAAGATATTTCATCAAAGTAATTCCTACATGTTATGAGAGGCATAACACATTTTATACCAGCAGTCACAATTTTTAACTCCTCTGAGGAACTGTTAGTGTTTGTATTTTCTAGCGAATATAAATTTTTTCTGAGACACGACGAGACCTACTCAACTTGCGACGTGTAGTTTGAAAGTCATAAAGCTTTTATATACTGGGTTTCAACGAGTTCATAATGAGTCGTTCAGAATTATTAAACTTTATTTGGAGATGGTGAGATTTTCCAATACCAAACTTGCCAGTTTAGGCAATATTTCACGAGCACTGTCTGGGACCGAGATTACTTTAGAGCTTACCCTTTCCATTTCTCTCCATCATTAATATGTCACAGTTTTAACGTAAGGTGAAAAAAGATCTTAAAATAGTAAATCCTTTCAAACGTAGAGCTAAAACTCTAGTTGTAATATATGGGACTTTGTACACTTCTTATATGTTTGCTACGGTTAGAAATAAAGTGTATATGAGATTTCTTGAAACTGGGTTTTATTAAGTAGCGTTACATTTTACTTGCTCTTGTTATAAAACAAGATGTTGTTAAAATAAGTTCTCTTAAGAAAATGGAGACAGGATATTGTTTTGTATTTGGAAAGAGTATGCAGTGTTTAAATAATTTTACTGATACTTTTTAAATGTAATTTTTAATGATTTTTACCATAAAAGGAACTTAAATTAAATCCAACTTTGTTAAAATAAGTATATTAAAATACAACACAATATGAAATATTTTGTTAGTGTAGTATTTATCAGAATTCTCTAATACTTTGACAAATTTTATGAGAGTATTATAAAACAAAGCAATAGTTTTAAAATTATGAAAAAAGTTAACATTTAAGTTTTTCAACATTAATATTGTAAAGCACGTGACGCCGTTGGAACTGGTGGATGCATAGTGTTCGGATTTAAGAGTAATCTAGTGTGATATTTATAAAGAAGTTATAATATTGTAAATGTTTTAAAAATATAAAATAAAGTTTTTCGTTAAAAATGATAAATTATGTTTCCTAAAGTTTTAAATTTTTTTAGTAACATAAGAAATATTAATGAATTATTAATTTATGAACCATACTTAATAATACAATTATTTCCAATTTTAATTTCGTAGTTAATTTTTATAATAATTATTTATATTTTTGATAATTTCAAAATATGATTATTTCGGGATTTAATAAAATCGGGCTTTTAAAAATTTATATACATAATTTTTGTTCACTATCTTAAAGAAAACTCAGATAATAAAAAATTTGTATAGATTACTGGGATTGAGTTGTAGCATTTATTTGCAGTATACGTTAATAAATAAACACAATATTTGTTGCGTTTTATATTGTATTTATAAAATATACATCTAATATGTGCAGCGTCCCATAATAGAGAATGCTGCTACGTGGTGGTGTCTAGAGAGGATTGTCAATACCAGGCGCAGTGTTATTCTTTAGAGATTTTATAACACACAGCAACTCTTCAGCTAAAACTGGTTCAATAAAAATCGAATGATCTTCCATTCTACATGGAAAATAATTGTTATAGTGCATAGACAAGAAATTATCATTCACATTTTTGTTCAAATCTAAATTATTCACTACATCTAAGAAATATTCATTGAATCGATTTGATATAATGTTGTGAATCAGAAACTGTCATATCTCCTATTTCTAGCCTTACCTGACTTCTATTTGCTTTATTTTTGTCCTGTTTACTTCATTTTATTACTTTCCATGTTGCTTTAGAATTTCCTTCACACTTATTAAATTTGTCTCTATAGAAACGATCTTTTAATAATTTTATATCGTTCCGTAATTTATTCCTGAATGTTAGGTAATAATTGTTTAGGCTCTCGTTGTAAGGATGCTTTTTAACATGACTGAAGAGTAAGTTTCTTCTCTTAATCCTCGAACAAATCGCATTATTTATCCAGGGTTTAATTTTCTTATACTGAAAAGAGTTTCTCGACGATAAAAAGTTGATTGATTTAACAATTGTTGAAATATAGAAAGGAAAGAGTCAAAAGCAGCCGACACATCAGAATGTTTGTATACATCCGACCAGTCGGCATTATTTTAACATCTGGTTTGAGGAGAGCGTAGCATATACGTGTTGCGGGCCGCGGGAGGGGTGGAGGGCGAGAATTAATACATACACAAGAATAGTCCAGTCTAGACGTTTTACTGAACAGAACGCAAGTCCTGAGCAGTCTTTTTATGAACTCCAAGCAGCTTTTTTGGTATATTAAAATCCACTTTCCTAGTCTTCTTTCTATTCCTTAATTGAGTATGTAAGTTCTTCCCAACTGACAAAGAGGGTATTTTATCGAAGAGGGTATCGATTTCCAATCCTCTACACGTCGTTATGCCTTTTGCAACATATAAATTTAGCAAATGTCCAGAACCCTGTTATCATTTCAAATATTCCTAAAATAATAAAACTTCAAATATAGAGTATATTGTATAGTAACAATAACTTCGGCACAGTTTTAATTCATTAGTTCCGAATCGTATTTCGTATTAAAAAAGTACGGTGATAAGTTATATTGCAATAATACTGTGGTAAATTGGATTTCAGAGTCTTTTCATTTATGGTCTCCAAAATACTATTTAATTACCTGAGAGAAATTAGATTCAGTTTACAAAATGTATCATTCTTTAAGTGAATAAAAATAATAATTATAATAAAATTAACTAATGAACGAGCTCAACGTTTGCAAGTAGTAGTGGGACATTTTTTATTTACAAAATTTGTGCGTGGTTATTACGGTCTAATTTTATAAAATTAGATGATAAAATTTAATGATAGAAATAATTTTTTTAATTGGACATATCACTAACAAAATTTTTAGTACTTAACAAGAATGCTACAGTGCATTAAGGAACTTTGTGTGGAGTTTATTAAAAATGCCATTGAAATTTAAAATGGTGGCGACATCAACACCGTAAATCCGTTCAGACAACACTGGCTCAATATTTAAAAAGATTTGGCTTTCCATTGGTGCAGAATTGCTGCGACTTTGTTTAACCAGTTCACTGCATTTAAACAAATTAATTACATCATTTAAAGTTATGAGATTTAATATCTTGGTACTAACAACAAAATATTTTCAGAAAACATTAAGAGCTTTTAATGTTTACTGCTTTAAACGTTTGTTTTAAATTTAATTATAATGAAATTTTTACATAGCAAGATTCTAATGAAAGGCTTTTTGATTCAGCTAATTATAAAACTTTTATGGACACTGAAAGTATAAATTCTATGATGAAAATTATCAAAATGATATTCATTCATATTAAAAGGAGTAAACCTGCTAAAATGGCTCAAAATCTGTTGTAACGGAACGATACACTCCAGTGACTTTGGTGTTCAATTACGCGAATTGTCCAATTAGCTTACTGCAAAAAATTCAGATTTATTTTAACCCATTTTCCACCTAAAATAAAATAATACCGTTTTGGAGCCTAATTTTAGTGCTTGCTGAAACCCAAGCACATGTGTACCTTTATATTTTCGTTACTTGCTTGTACAGGATCCCTCCAAAATACAAACACTGACTACTATAAACATGTTCACTAAAGACTTAGTGGTTGTTTTTGTTTTGGAACCATTTTATGTATTAAAACTGTTTTATAATAAATTACCCTTTCATCTCAATTATAACGTATTAATTGTTTCTAATTATTTTCCATTATTCGTCCTGTTGAATAATTGAGGAATCCACCATGTTGCAGATAAATTGAGTTTTGGCTCTAAATTGAGAAACCAATTTTATCTTTAAGTGTTAGTAGTGACAACCATTGAAAACAAAAACCATACTAAGTAATAATTAGTAAAATTATTAAAATTTTAGCAGCATAGATAATACTGTGAGCCAAACGATTCACTTTATCAGCTCTGATTTGGAGTATAGTTTTCAATTAGCTATTCATCTACCATTGATATATGGATGGAAACTCTGATAGAATGTGTTCATGAATGGCATTTTACTGACCGAAATTAGGGAGATGATTTGATTACGTCAAAAAACTGTACCCAATTATCTTATTAAATCTTGCTATTATTGTGTACTAGCTCGAGTTTATGAAATAATTAGGGACGATTAGTATTAAAGTAATAGTAAGTTCTAATCTGTTTTGGTTTGTATTTAAATAACAAGTTAAAACATTTCCAATTCAACATAACAGTTATATTCACGTTGTTTTTATTCAACAACTAGCACATACTCGTGGCTTCCAATCGCCAATTCTATGTGACATTCAATATATATCATAATTAACAACCCCGATTCTATGACATTTTTGAAATATAATTAGTCATATATCTTACATAAAGTACCAATTTTTCCCTACTCATTATTGAGAGGATCAGAGATATTAAGCAAAAAGGCGAGTAATTATTATTCCAGGCTTTTGGATTTTAAGACAATTTCTGATTTACAATTAAATATGTTTCCAACACCGAATTGGAGCTTGCTATTTTGCTAGTCTGCCATAGAAAGATTATTTATAGCCTCATATATAATTTTGTAGTAAGTATGGACTCAAAACGATACTTTTTTCCAATTCTATAGATATATATTGCAATTTTAAAAATTATAAATTAAAATCAACTTCAATAACATATTTTCAATACTTACATTATAACAGATGAAATCCTACAACGATGAAGTTCTATGATATTTTTGAAATAAAGTATTTCAGTGTTCAAGATTGGAAGAAACACTAATTATTAATAAAAGCAATGTATGTGGTAAACATTAAAGTGGCAATCAGCTTTTATGTATAAAACTTTTAAGTCTCATAAAGAAATAAAAGTGATAACAGATGAATAAATATTTACATTTAATCTTAAACGTCTGGTTTCCTAGATTTTAAATATGACTGATTTACGATTACAAATTCCTTTAAATTTATGTAATAATAATAATAATAATATAACTTTATTGCGGTAACAATAATAAAATTGCATTCAAACGTCACAGAATATTTAAATAATAAAAAGGTAGGCCTACACTTCATTCACTCACGCACACAGTCACATGTTTCTCTCATTCACTCTCATCTTCATTCTCACCAGACAATCCTGCCACTGCCACACCAGAACCAGAGGATTGATCGTGTTAGTTTAGAAATTTCGTCCCAGCGGCTTTCCATAAACTCGTCAACTGAGTGTGAAACACCCTCGACACCAAAAGGTGTCTTAGTCGAGTTTTAAATTTTGTATTGGTCATTCAATTGTTTGATCTCTTCAGGGAGCTTATTGATTAGCTTGACACCAACCTCAGACGGTAAACGTTCGAATGCTGCAGTTCTGTGTTGTTGAACGCGGAAGTTGTCCCTGCCTCTAGTCCCATACTGGTGAACGTCCCTGCCTTGAACCAAGTTACGCTTTAGAACGGCAGTACAGGACAACCTCCAGGATATAGAGACAGGGCAAAGTCAGCAATCCAAGCTCCCTGAAGGTGTTTTTTGCATGAATCTCTGAAGTTCAATTTTGAAATGATTCGGACAGCTTTCTTTTGACTTCTAAATACACGTTCGAATTTGTATTTAGAACAGCTGCCCCACAGTCTCAAACCGTATGTCAGATGTGGATACACCAAGCCAAAGTAGGCCGTTCTTAGTATATCCAAAGAGCAGAATTTTGCAAGGTTCCGTAAGACATAGATGCCTGAGGAAACCTTTGAACAAATGCTGTCACTGTGATCGTCCCAAGTCAGCCCTCGATCTAGGTGCATTCCGAGGAACTTGGTGGAATCAGTTTTTGAAATCAAGGTGTAATTGTAAAACTCCTTTTTCTGCGAGGTTTTAATCTATGTAGTTTGTCATAATAGAATAAAATTTACCCAAAAATAGTACTTTTGTAAAGTTATGTTTAAATTATAACCACAACACTTAAAACTATAAAAAAGAAAATTATCCAATGTCGAAACTTCAGCCATCTCTGAAATAACCGGCAGCCAACAGATCCGGTACTTTAAACAGATATGGCTTCCTTCCTACCAGCTAAAAAAGACTAAAGAAAAAATGCTTAAACCCTTAACTCATACATCTCAAATTTTCTCAAAAGAACTCATCTCATTGGCTCACGTAATCTCTTGGACATATCGTATCGCACCAACACATTGCAAGTCATCCAACACAAGGGCTACTTCATTCTTGTCACGAGATTTTGAAATTCGTGACATCCAAACTGATTAAATCCAAACTGATATTTAGTTACAAAAAAGATTGTTAAAAAGGAAATGATGATTAATTAGGTAAACGATTATGATGTTAAACTCCTTAGGAAACGTATTATAAAAAGGAAAAACAAAACTTCCTTACATACGTATTCCCATATAGGTACATTTTTCAAATCTTAACGCATATTAGTTTTTCCTGGTTGTTTTTCAGAAATGTCTTGAAGTTGGAAGTATATAATACTATATATATTTAAAGCGAAGTAATGAAAGATTTATATTATCATTAATATGAATTGTTTATATATTATAAAAATGTTCTAAAATGATGAGAGCATTATTCTTAATTTTAAAACTAGTCATTATTAGGTTTTTTATTTGCTCATAATTCAAAACTATATTTCTCACTTTAAATTTATTAATCTTCTTATATTTTAATTAAAGCTGTAAATAAGTTTACTGTAACTAAAATGTATAGACAATGTTCATCTAATAAAACTGTCTATTCCAAAACTGAAAAAAGTTGTATGAAAGCGATTTTTTAAATATATATTTAGTAACGTTGGACATTATTAGTTTGTCATAGTAAACTCTGGTTTAGTTTTTATAATTACATGTTTTTGTAAAGTTGTTTAACATTTAATGTCTAAAAACATTTTTATTTCTTCACCTTATGCTGAACAAAAATAACTTAGGTGATTAAAAAAATTGTAATATCTTATAATTGCAATAGACTACAAGTTCTTTTAGAATGTGAGAGATTACTTAGCATTAAATAACTATTGCATCATTTTAGAATTTAAATTAACGAAAGCGCTTGTCTATTTTTCAGTCTTTTATAATTCTTTTTAGTTAGAGAGAATTATTAAGCAAATAGCTGAGATTTTCATGATGAAAATAAATTGCATACTTATTACGTAAAATATATTAAATCAATTAATTCTTAATAGTGAATTACATATTAAATATAGGCTAGTTTCTATTCCATAGACATTATAAAACTATGTCTTATGTTTTATACAAGTATATAATGATAGAAGGAAATGAAAGTACATCTGCTTGAGTTGTATGATATGTTTTACGTGCTATGTAGTATTGAAGTAACATAAATTTGTAATTATATATTTAAAAAATAATGAACAAGTAGTATCTAAACTTTCTCAGTCAGATGGACACGTAAATAAAATATTTTGGTTGATGAACAAGTTTTGAATACATCTTTGAGTGAAGGGCATTCTTATAGAAGATACATGAAAAGTAAAATGAGGTGTCTGCGTACGCGAACAACATTATGTAACTATTTAATTAATAAATATATTCTCTGCATGGGACCTGCTGTGTTAAAATTACAATACCTTTGAGATTAATGGGAGTTGTGGTTATTGAGGTCCAATGTTGAGGACCATTTATTGGTGATCTTAGTGATATTGGAGCCAATATACACTCCCACAATAAGAAAACGTACGCAATGCACCAAGTCTTACAATAATTGTTAACTAAATATTGCTCTTAATAATATAATAGTATGTAAAACTGTATCTGTAACACATCTGTAAATACCTCTTAATCTCTACCAATTTTGTGTTTGTACATATATCGATGGGAGGCAAAAGTTGATATTAAATTCCAACCAAAGAGCCATTCTACTGTAACAAAATATGTTTTGATCTAAAACCCTTTTCATAAATCCTATAAAGGCCCCGATATGGGTTATAACAGCAGCTCCGTCGCCAACTACCACGAGGTGGTATTATAAACTATACTTCTGGAAATTGCTAGGCAACCACATGTCTAATGTCCATACCAGAATACTTCTGTCCGTACAGTGTTATTTATGTATCGGGAATATATAAAATTTTTACCAAATAAATCTATCTTGTCAGCTTTATGTGGTGAACTTGTATATTTTTACTACTTTTACAGATTCTCAAATCTAATAACCTAAAATAAAAATAAAAAAGTCTGGAACTTGATGTCACTAATACTATCCCAAATTATTCATGAAGCAAGTGTTGAAGATTCCATATAAATAACACTATTATATATATATATATATATTCCAACCAAATATATATATATATTCGATATATTATAGTGTTGCTTCATGAAGTGTTGAAGATTCCATATAAATAACACTATATATATATATATATATATATATATATATATATAATATATATATATATATTCGATATATTATATATATATCGAAACAGCTAATCATTGAGTCGTTATACCAAGCCATAAATATCCACTGCTCAGTTAGTAATGAATAGTTATCTAATAGGAGTAACAGCTCTAGTTACAGTATATAATATATACTGTGTATATATTATATACTGTAACTAGATATATAATGTATATTATACAGGTGTTTTAATGACCTTTTGTTTCGATTTAAGCTCTCAAACCAGTACCAAAACTAATAATAGTATTTTTATGACATTATAACTGTATAAATAATTTTCCTATACCGTTAATAATATAAATACTGTGAATGCATTAGACATACGTCAAAGCTCCAATATTATAATGTAAACACATGATTTAATTAGAGCACATTAGCATGAAATACGCCTTTATAACCCAGATAAAACATGGATAATTTCCCCTGAAACCTTTATTGAAAGAAATGTATTAAGTACTGAATACTCCGCGAAATTGCTCATTATTAAATTGCATGACACAAACAATGAAACAATGCCCTATCTTTATAGATTTCTTTTTAAATAGGAATTAAAATGTTTAATAGAAAAATACCTTTTATTCATTTGTTAAAATTAGTGACGGATAAATTGTTTTTTTGTAAACGTATTAATAACAAAAGACTGTAACTTTCAATAAAATTTTGCAATCAGTTGCACCATATTGATTACATTACAACGTACCAATAGAACGACTGTTCAGTTGAAGTATAAATACCGCATAATCAACTTGTGTCACTTTTGTTTCATACATCTCTATATTGTTTGGTATTGTATTTGTAAAAACATTTTATTTGCAGATTTGTAGCTAGAAATTATTGACTTCGAATTAATGAAAAGTCATTTCTCAGTAGTTTTGTTATAGAAAGTTTTGGTTTTTTTTATATATAACTAAATAAGATAAATAACCAGAAGTAAAGTTATTTGATTTATATTAAATATATAGTTAAAATTTACAATTGCAATGAATATTTATTTCTATAATTTTAACTTTATGCATATAGAAGTCATTTACACTAAATAATTCACTCCTTGCTCAGTGCTTATTTATAAAGCTGCTTTGGAACAAATGAGTACGGAGTATGTAATTGCTTAATTGTATTGAGACCAAATAAAGACCATTTATAATTTTTAATTTTTCACTACAATGGTGGAGCAATATAATAATTATTGTTAATTATTATTTGCTGCCTACACTAATTGAAATTTTATTTTACTCGCGGTTTGTTTTAAATTTTAAATTTGTGAATTACAACGTAAACGTTTAAGTTTAAGAGGCGGGTAATGTTTTTCCATACAAATTATGCACAACACTACAACATTTCAATACGCACTAAACACTAAATTAAGAGTAAAGGACTAAATATTGTATTTATAGCAATCACAGTTGACAGAAATTATCAATTTTCTCATGTTGGCTCCTAAGTAAGCGGAAAAAACATTTTTTTATGAATATTGGTTTCTAGGAGGCCTTAAAATAAAAACTATTGGTTTTGTATTTGCTGATGTTTCTATTGAACTTATTATAACTCTATTCAAATTGAATTTGACAATATTATTATTAATTCATAAGTTGATCCAGTAGATGTTATAATAATTATTTTTTTTTACTAATTACCTTGCATACTTGTTTATCATTTTTGGGAATGGTATGAAAAGTTTATTATGTTTTAACGGTTAATTTACACACTAATAATAGTGATAATTTTCAAATATTCAGCAAAATTTCATGCAATAATTACCATATTTAAACCCGGTGTTACTTTTACATAGAAACGTTTTATGCAAAATTTCAAGTATACAGGTCAATTTTTACACGATATATTTATAGTTAGAATATCGGACAAAAATTAAGTTTTCCAAAAAGTTGCTAGTACTCAGCTAAAGAATAAGTTGCGCTTCAATGCGTGTTCTTAAGATTCAGGTTTACAATATTTTATTTTTGATTGCTTCAGATAATTGTTGAGACAATAGTAATTACTTAAAAATGTATTACGTAATTTACATAAATTGTATTTTGTGAACTAATTATAAATTCGTTACAAATGTAAAAATTACGTTTTACCAACATGCACATAAAGTAGTGCTAAACTCATATCAGTAAGCAAACACAGGCTCCCATCTTGCGCTAAACTAATTCAATTGCAACTCGTTGTATGTAACAAATCGAAATAGCTCAGTGTAGATGCCTGTGGTTTCAACTGTCTTGCGTATTTTTCACGTAAGATAAAACCAAATCATCGACTTTATCAGTCACTTCGGTCATTATTTCTTATTGTGGGACTCGAGGGCCTGGTGCATCTGCAATGCTTATTCTGTCACAAAATTACATTTATTCACCAATATTCTAATAGTTTTAAAGAAAATAAGTGAGTTACTTGACTTTGGTAAAATTCTATCAAGAATTTATTTTGCGACTTCCCCTGATAAAGTGAATTAAAACACGAATTCCCATTTTTACTCGAAACAACATACGTAATATCTATGTCATGCAGGATTTGTTTAATGGTTATAGGGTTATAGCATTATCCCTTATAAAATATTAGACTAAGATACTTATCAAACCAACCTTGTATGCCTTAGAAACGAAATACTTAAAATACATTTTCACTTGCTCACGAAATCAATGTGTTGAAATCTGATCACTAGAGAAATTGAATACACCAAAAGTTAAAAACATTACAGCAAGTGGACCTTGGTTTTGTGTGAGATTGGTAAATAGCTACATCAACTATCATTTAGGTTATAATGTACATGACATTTACAGATATTTCAGCACCTGAAACCAAGCATGTGGACTGCAACGTTCGTAGCACTTGCATTGTTAGCCTCCGTGTCCTGGCTACCTAGGGGTCAAGGGGTCGATGGAGAGAGTAAAGACCATTCTTCAAATTTCGGTAAATGAATTATAAATATAATTGACTGTAATAAATTATTATTTCAAGATCTATCTAATTGTGTAAAACTATACCCTGAGCATACAGGAAAACTTTTGGTCACCCCGACATGCTAACTCCTAACACACAAAAGTTTTAAACTCTCTTAAAATTAACTAAAACCTTTTCGATTCAGCATTCATGTAACAGATTAAGTCTATTCATGTTTATAAGGTTTGACATAATAAGGTCAATAAAATGTGTTTAAAAGCCTTGTCACATATGTAGAGTCCTGGCCTATTTATTAATGTTTGGAGAATATACGTATTCCTATCTTACGTGTAGCGTAAAATGTAGAAGTAATTCACAATATATTATTTTAAGCATTCATTAAAATGTTAAAGATCTCAAAAGAGTATATTTAACATTTAAAATATTATTAAACTATAAGCTATACTGCTACAACGCTAATTATAACCACTTCTACAAAACTTGTTAAAAGACACTTTATTAATATATTTTTAACCATATAAATCTATCATGAACAAACTAAGTATTTGTCTATATCATTTAAAACACAAAATTTAAGTGTTAAATGTGTTTAAAATTCGATGCCATGATACATGCAGTTGGATATCCATTTGTTTTTTATAGAGTATGTATAGAAAAAACTTACGAGTAATAAATTAATTTAAAAACCCAGAATAATTACATTTAGAATAACATTACTAGAAATACGTGGAATATTGCCTTTTTTCAATAAAATAAGGAAGACAAGTTTTGTTTAAAAAAAATCATAATGGGTTGACAAATTAACATTTAGGTAAATTTCATGAAAATTAATTCTTATTCAAGTTTTTAATGTATAATTGTGATTAGATATTTTTATTGCAAATCAAGGATAAAAAAAAAATACATTACATTTAACATTCCTACATTTGAAGAGTACGCAAACTGTAACTCTCAATAAATACTATGATTTATAATTTATTATAATACTATTGATGTCGACTACATCAGGATCTAAAGCTAATTATAATGTGGTTTTTAGGAGAATACAAACCTTTCCTGCCTTTTATTCCTTATGTGGAGGGTAAGTAAAATAACTACCGTACTAATACAATAATATCGAAATTGACTGTAAAACTTTCATGATTTGGTATTATAATTATTGGCAATAATAGTGTCAAAATTTTTCAGATGATGATACTATTGTTTATTTCCAGATTATAGAAACGGGTACTACGGAAACAGGATCTGATATGCCATTCGATCATTATAGTATTCCTCCATTTTACGGTATGTGAATGATGTCCTGCAATTTTAAATGAAACCAAGTTATAGTACTGTACACGTAGATATTCTCAATTTCATCATTCATGTAAAATACATAGTTGTCTAGGATCACCTAAAATTATATAATACGTTATTGCTGCCAACTATAGTACATATTAGATAGTACCACTGATCGTCATTATTTTCTGTCTACTATAACGGCTGATATTTATCGAAGGCTTGTAATATGTTGAAACACTGCGTGGCACGTCTCTGTGTATCAATGAACTATAACAGTTATCGCCCATATGTACAGTGAAATGAGTTAAATTCTTGTTATTATTCCAGATTACAAATATGCCTATATTTTGTTATCATATCTTAATAATATGCTAGCCACACATTGTTCAAATCAACCCACTTCGTTTTGATGCATTAGGCATCAAACATCTAAACACCCCCCAAAGTTTCATATATATTCGTACTTGTAATATTAGTTGGATATAATTCCAACAATTCTGGCTGAGTGTTTATCAAAACCACAAGACGAAATGTATGTACTTTAGCGACAAATCCACGATACATACATAATTTCTAAAATGTTTTAGATTTATCAAATGATTATTGATATGATAATAGCAGTGTTATTTTTTGCAGATTACCCAGACATACCTGTATATGACTACAAAGAATATGGGAATAAACGTGTATAAAATAATTTGAATATAGCCTACGTGTTATTTTTGGTTGTTATAGTAAAATTATACTTCTATTTATTACTTTTACTTTATTTAGATACACTTGTACGTCCTTCAAAACAATCCAAAAACCCAGATGTCTAAGTGTACGTGTGTATGTTGCATTATGCGTGCTTTACATAAAGCCGTATCGAAAATGGTGATAAGTAAAAATGTTTAGTGGATATTCAAGGTCCTAGTTGGAAATACTCTGGAATTATGGAACTAGGAATCAAACCGTAAAATTTTCGCTGATTTTCAGTTCATAAATATAAAACATCTATAGATTCTACACATTGAATTCCGTAGACACCGTTCTTTTTGGTGTAGATACTGCTACATGACACATTCCAATCTTTTATCATTAACTCAGAATATATATCAGACTAAAAAAAAAAAAAAAAAAACACAGTAAGTCATAAAGTGAAAACCTTATTATGTAAGCATATTTAGTATAATGTGCTATTTATTATATCACATGTTCATACCTCATGTCATACTATTGCCATCATGGACACCTATAAGAACAAATATTTACAGAAGTCATTGCAGTTGCATTGATTATAAGCTAATGTTATTTACTTAATTTAAAGACACTATTTGCTGACAAAAAGTAGCAGAACTATAAAATATTGTATAAATATGTAAAAGGTTTAAATGCTGGGGTTCTTGTTTAGGTAATAACAGTTCCAGCTAAATACTTTTATTATAATTTTTTATTTTTAAACAGACCTGACGGATAACATCAGGTATTTTAACTCAGTAGTTCAAAATGGATTATTATAAAAATCATAGCTGAATAAATTTGTTTTTTTTATCTGACCCACTGATATTCCCGTGTATTAACACACCTGACTTAAAATAAGTAACACATAATAACTAGACTTTAGGTTAAAAGTTGACTTTAGGCCAAAAATAATTTTTACCCAGTGGTTGCAGAAATTAAAAATTGTAAAGTTATAGTATCTTTGGACTTATTTTTTATAATATTTTTAACTTTTTGAGGTGGTCAGCAATACAATTAATCGAACATAATTATATTCCTCATATTACGACAGTTTATATACCATTATATATACCATTTGTTGGTTAATTGTGAGTGAGGAGCAGAATAAGAGTCGGTTGTAATTGAACTGATGAGACAATTTGAGGACTTTGACGTATCTCAGTTTCTGTGTCCAATTTACATTTGTGATAGTAAATTTTAACATCCCTATAAGCCTTTTGTATCTTATGTATAAAAGTCACTATGACTTCCTTCATTGTTTTAGTTTATCCTAATTAAAATAGTAAAACACAATTCCATTAACAATAATACTGATTCAAAAATAATTTCTGTATAAAATGAGGGTATTTACTGTCATTCATTTGGTAGAAATAAGTTCTTTTATTCGGCCACTTAAAGGATAAGCTTTCGCCAAGACCGAAAACTGTAAATATAAAATAAAGAAAAAGAAACTTTTTTTATTTATTTAAATTTTTTATAATGTTTTGCCCTAAATGGACGGATCAAAATTCCCCAATAAATAGAAAATATGTATAATCAAACTATTGAATTAAAAGGAAAATACAATTGAACTCAAATTCCGATATTTCAAAAATTTTGGAAATGGAAACAGAGTATGGAACAGAGCTTTGAGCTAAGATATTGTAATCCTCCTACTTGTTTGCATATTTTTCACGCTGTATGACAACATATTGTGTTGCCTATGACGAAATTACCCCTAGTCAATTGCAGTCGTTATCCTTTGCTATAGTCAAAACCCTTTATTTCATTATATGACGTTGTTGCACATTTTTATAGATAAGAAAATGATCAGAAAATAGTTATAAGAACTTTAACCAGTCTACTCTTATTCTAATATACTTCAATATGTGTAAATATAGTTTCTGCTTTACAAGGTTAACAAAATGGTTTATGAAGGAAAATAGATTCGAATTAAAACAAATAATTTTTATTATGAATGGAAACCTATTATTTGAAAACTTATTATATTATTATATAATATTATAATATCTTTAATTGGTTTTTTCGACATAACATGTATTAAAATATAATACGAAAAGTGTAGTTTTCAGTTAGGTTTTGTCATTCAACCTGGCACATTTTATATACTAAAGCCTGAAGATTTATAATATTATTTATAAACTTACCGTCTAATAGTTCTGTATTGGAAAATTGTGTTATAGCAGTTACAAGGAATGCGTTCGTTTACAGTCTTCAAGTGTGCAAAAGAAGTAAGTACCATTGTATTCAGAAAAATTACATAAATATTTTCTCCTCTAGGTTTCAAATATTAACGAGGCTAAAACTCATACACATTATACTGGTTAAATTGATCGTAAAAATAACAGTAATATAATTTCCAAACACATATCGTATTGTTTATTAGTACAAAAAGTAATTACATGTTAATAAACCGATAGCTATTAATAAATTGTACTACTAAAAAAAATTTTGCAATCAAATTGGTTAGTATTACAAAAAATCTTAATTTAAAATTACAAGACTTTTACATTTTTTACTTGCTTCTGAGCACGTATATATATCTCTCATGGCAAGTGAGAGATCCGGGTTCGAGTCCCGGCGGAGCAAGTACTTTTTACGACTCAATGTTTATTGAAATAAATTATATATATATATATATATATATATATATATAATATATATATATATATATATATATATATATATACAACTTCAATGTATTCAGTTCCCTGCACAGTTAGACCAAAGAAATTACTGTGAGATTGGCTAGACAAACAGCGGTAGAGATGTGTTAGTAATGGAACTGATGAAACAGCACGATTGTTCTCTCTGTCTATCAACAGTCGTATCTCCTGAGCATTACAGTAAACAACCCTGTAGACCACCAACGGATTGACCTGTGTGGTTTTTATTTACAGAGTGTTAACTACTGCCACATTTTAGTAGGGGAAATAAAAAGATGTTTTACTGGAAACGCGGTTGCAATTTCTAATTTGTTTCGTCGTATGTATTGCAACCGTTGTATTCTAATATCTTCTGGGTTATACCTTTTTCCTTTTTGAAAAGGAACACGCTTAAGGAAATTCTCAGGACCTAAGGGTTTTATAAAGTTTTAATCACGAACCCTGCAGTAACTCGATGACTTCCCCTTCAATATACGGTTATGATCCAAATTTATAGGGTTCGATAAGTACTAAGTGGTCTATTAATAACCTAATATTTGCCCTCATCACATATGATTTATTCCCATTAAGATGGGGATTGGCTTTAACAGCAGAAATACAAATAAACAGTTATATGTGTTTTTCATATACGCTCACAGTTTAAAAAGAAACAAAATGTTTCACAAAAACGTTTTACTAAAATAAATAATAAATATTCATTTAATATATAGATGTAAAAATAATATGATTTCAGTGGGTTAAGAGTTAAATAATAATTATCTTCATCGTTTTTACGTAAGAAACTAATTTAGTACGTTCAAGGCTGCACGTTCACTACGGTTTTACTATTACGGTTGTGTTACATGATACTTTTAATTTTCAATTAACAAGGAGTTATAATCTTGTAAATTTTTGGCGTTAATAATAAAGGGAAAATTTATCATTAGCTATTATTATCAGTATGCTTGTTACTGATATTCTGCCTCAATAAAAGAAGTAAATAGCTCACGTCCATCCTTTTGTTGAAATACTCCTAATATTATTTCGCGTTAATTAGATCATGCAACAGAGTTTTCAATATCTCTTCTAAGAAAGTAAAGCTGTGAATTGTGAAATATTAAGTACAAAAGGGTTTGTATGGTTATCGAGAAACAGATAAATAATATGTTTTAGTGCAAGATAAAGATTTGTAGTATTTTAACAAGAAAAACTACTATAGCATTTTTATTCTGTACGTTTTGTTATAATACATCAAAACATGAACCGCGGAAAAATCCACAATTCAAACCTCAAATAATATTTAATAAATTTACTAAATAAGCCATATTAGAAAATAATGGTTTGTCGAAAGAAACATAATATTAAATTTGATTATTGTATTTAGGAAAATAACGTTTTGAAATAAAGTTCATTCTCAAGATAATAACCATAGTTGTCTCTCAGTGATTAATAGTTGCAACTATGTTTCTTAGTTTACGTCAAGATATAAGATTCAGTAATCTATGATAGAAATATAGTTCAGTACGCTGATTACACGGCTCTCTGTTACATGGAAGGAAATCTTGAAATTAAATCTAGGAAATATCCATTTATTTAGCTAGATTCCTAAGTTAAATATTCTACTCGCATGAGTATAGAAGCAGAGAACGTAAAATTGGATGGTTTCGGCTTTTGATTTGTACAACAGAAACTTACAATGATAGACATTTCTGTTGATTATATCTGATTTATATGTAATGAATCAACCATATAAAACAATTTTGTGTGGATCCATCGAAACGACATCTGATCTACAATACATATGGGGGATAAGGTTCTTAAACAATAAATACTTAAACAAATAAATTAAAATCAAGGGACATGAATAGTAAATATAATTGTAAATCAGAAAATGAAAGTTACTGAGAACCTGTATTACAAGCTTTTTTATAATAGCGCCCAAACATTTTTAGATCCATATGTAATAGAAAACAAATTTCAAAATTATTCAACTGAACAAACATGTACCCCTTATTGCAGGTCAACTTAAAGTAATGTGGAATATTTCATAAGCGGCAAAAGGAAACGTTGAGATTTCAAAATAAACGTCCTAGTATTACCAGATCAGATGAATAGATATCGATAGATATACCAAGGAATTAATTATCTGTTAACGTTCACTGTGTTCACAAAACAAATTCTTATGCTGTGTACTGTCATTGAAAGTATTATCATAGGCGTATGTACTTAACAAGCCTTGCCAGCGATAGCATAATTTAATATATAGGAATGTTTTTACACAACCCCTTTCTATCTTCGAATTACATTCTTTTGTAAAATTAGATTATTAATTATTAGTGTATTTAAAGTTTAATAATATGGAACCGCTGTGGGACAGGCCTCTTTCTTAAGTTTCTTAAAAATAGACTCAGATTTTAAGCAAAAAAATTTAGACAGTATATGTATGTACTGTATATATATATATATTTATTGTGTGCGTGTGTATGTTAATGAACTCCTCCTAAACGGGTGGACCGATTTTAATGAAACTTTTTGTGTGTCTTCAGTTGGATCCGAGAATGGTTTAGATTCATAATTCCGTCCAATTTTAATAGTTTATTTAATTAATTTTTTAATAATAAATTGTTGTTGATGCTGGAGTGTTTTACATTGGATCCGCCAGACTGCGCCCTGCGCCACGACACGTAATACAAAGTGAACTGTTACTTAACAACTGTGAATATTTTCAGCTGAAGTTCATCGAAGAGGCAGAAACATTTGTTCACATTTAAAATTTAGAAAGTTCATATTTTAAATTTGTAAAGTGCTTGATCAGTAGTGTAATGCAGATTGCAAAGATGAAGTTTCACCAATTGTTCTACGTATACATTATAATATTACAACACAGCCATAATGTTTTTCTATTTAATTCCAGGTTTCCCGACAGTTTGTGCTGCTATCAAATTTGTGCGTTGTTTTGTAACATTCTGTAATTATTGCGTGAGTGCTAATTGTTATAATACATTAATAGAGATTGAAGATGTTTGAAGTGCATAAAAAAACTATAGTTTATTTATTAAAGTTATTGAACTCATTTTGCAAATTTATAGAAGTGAGTATATTGGTCGCATACCTCAAATAACCTAAGTAGCATACAAATCAAAAGGTTGTGTTTCTATGTGTGAATATTGTTAACAGTTTAGATAATTCAAGTTTTAAACTAATTGGATTTTAAAATAATTTGTTGTAATTTACATTTTTTAATCTGCAGTCAGAATTGGTCACATAAGTTCAAATTAAGTAGCATACAAATCACATGTGTGAATAACTACTTATTGTTAATATTGTAGGAATTGGTTTTAAATTAAATTCCGTTGGCCAGTTCAGATATTATAGGCCTACTGTAATTTTAAATTACTAATTTTATAACAAGTATATTTTTTAAATTTACAATTTAATTTATCGTAATGCTATTGAATGTACAATATTTTTTGTTAATCCTTCAGGAGTGTACATAAACAAATTAGATGGTTTTCCGATAGGGCTGAAGTATAATAAGTGGCCTCCATCACAATCGAATTATTGATATTTCTGAATAGCCTATCCAAACTACTATCCGAATTGGATTATAGTTATTTAAAGGCTGACGTATAATAAGTAGCCACCATCACAATCGAATTTTGATATTTCTGAATAGCCTATCCAAACTACTGAATTTTATTATAGTTATTTATTCGGTCAAATTTAATTAAATTTTTAATTATAAATTGTTGTTGATGTTGGAGTGTTTTATATTGGATCCGACAGACTGCGCTACGACACGTAATACAAAGTGAACTGATACTTAACAGCTGTGAATATTTTCAGCTGAAGTTCACCAAAGAGGCAGAAACATTTGTTTACATTTAAATTACATTATTATATAAAGTGCTTGATCAGTAGTGTAATGCAGATTTCAAAGTTAAATTTTCACCAATTGTTCTATGTAAACATTATAATATTACAACACAGCCATACGTTTAATCAATAATAGTCTTGAAAGCATAGAGTAAGCATAAACATATAAAAATAACACCACTTCTTATTTCAATATATTCTGTACTCACTTTGGAGGATAGAGATTATCCAGATATAAAATTGGAAGTTTTAGCTTTTAACTGAAATTGACAGTTTGTGCTGCTATCAATGTGTGTGTGTTGTTTTGTAAGGTTCATGTTTCAAAAGTAAATACGGCAAATAACATTTAAAATATAATAGAATTAAGTTATAAAAAGTGTACTACGTGGCCACGTTATAAGTTTATAAAAGCCAACAGGCAAAATGAAGAAAATAAAAAATAAAACATCGTGTAATTATTGTGTGAGTGCTAAAATTGTAATAGTACATTAATAGAGATTATTGGTCGCATTACCTCAAATAACCTAAGTAGCATACAAATCAAAAAGGTTGTGTTTCCATGTGTGAAATAACTATTGTTAACATTTTAGATAATCAAGTTTTAAACTAATGGATTTAAAATAATTTGTTGTAATTTACATTTTTTAATGTGCAGTCAAAATTGGTCAGATAAATTCAAATTAAGTAGTATACAAATCACATGTGTGAATAACTATTGTTAATAGTTGTAGGAATTGGCTTTAAATTAAAATTCTGTTGGCCAGTTCTGATACTATACTGTAATTTTAAAAAACTATAATGAAATTCGGTAGTTTAGATAGGCTAATCAGGAATATCGATTAGAGGTTATCCAGATATTAAAATTGGCAGTTTTAGTAAAAATACACTTTTAACTGAAATTCGTAAATATTAAGTGTGCAGCGATTGATCAGGTTAATTTTTTGTTTATAAATAAATTGTATTTTTATCTTGGTATGTTTTTAAATTGGATCCAGCAGAATGTGCTACGATCGCAGTTTCAAATGTTTTTTCTATTTTAATTCCAGGTTTTCCCGACAGTTTGTGGCCTGCTAATCAAAATTTGTGTGTTGTTTTGTATCATCGTGTAATTATTGTGTGAGTGCTAATTGTAATATTAAATTAATAGAGAATCACATGTGTCAATAAAAACTATTGTTAATAATGTAGGAATTGGTTTTTAAATTAAATTCTGTTGGCCCAGTTCTGATTACTATACTGTAATTTTAATATAACTATAATGAAATTCAGTAGTTTTTAGATAGGCTAATCAGAAATATCAATAATTCGATTGAGATGGTTGGCTGCTTATTATACTTCAGCCCTTAAATAACTATAATTTGGATCGTCAATTTAGTAGTTTAGATAGGCTATTCAGATATATCAATAATTTCCATTGTGATGGTGGCCACTTATTGTACTTCAGACCTATAGGGAATACTTATTTAGTATTTTAGATACCGTAGTCTACATTGTTATATATTTTTATCTAGAAGTTACTTAATTAAAAATTACATATCCAATAAGTTACTCATATGCATTGTGTACTATTATACAAAAATTTTATTTTTACAGAAAAAATGCCACGTCTTCGTGGAAGAGGACGAATAGTTATTCAATCATGTGATTTATATGCTACTTAATTTGAACTTATGTGACGAAACTGGTAACAATATTTATTCACACATACAAACACAACCTTTTGATTTGTATGCTACTTAGGTTTTTGCGACCAATATACTCACTTCGTTCAATAAATTTTTCAAAATTACTTCAATAACTTCAATAAATAACTATAGTTTTTTATGTACTTCAAACATATTCAGTCTCTATTAATGTAATATTACAATTAGCACTCACACAATAATTACACGATGTTACAAAACAACACACATATTTGATAGCAGCACAAACTGTCAGGAAAAACCTGGAATTAAAATAGAAAACATTTGAAACTGTGATCGTAGCGCATATTTATATAGACAGACTTATTATTATATACCACGTTATCGCTCTGGTCAAGAAAAACCTATTTTACCATATGAACATGGGTTCTCCAATTGCTTAGTTTCCCTAATGTCTGTCTGTATGTTTTTGTATAAAAAAATTATATCTTAAATACTAATAACTTAAACTATACCAAATTTGGCCGAAATGGTATATACGTATTTTAACTTAGAATATCTAAGAGTTATAGTCTTTAGAAGATTTTATCAGAAAATCTAATGATACAAAAATGACTCGAATAGTAAATAACTGATTTATATTTAGACTGTGACAAGGGACATGACCCCATTTAGAGCTTCCGTTTATTCCCTTTTTTGTATTGTTGG
>NW_025780633.1:0-47147 GCF_021130785.1 Homalodisca vitripennis | reverse complement strand
TAATCACTTTGGAAACGTCTTGGCCCCCAAACTGGCCTTCAGAGGTGGTACATTGAATAACAGCTTAAATGGATTGTGTTGAGATACATATCCACAAAATCAGCATGTAAAAATATACAAGACCCTAAGTTCTGTCATGTTTAAAATATTGGTTATTGATGTTTCATTTAGATTTTCAATTTAATTCTTGTCACATTTATAATTTTATAGGCCTACTAGCGGGCCCGGCGCGCTTTGCTGCGCATTTCAATAATTTTTTGCAAAAGTTGCCCGCGGCTTCGCACGCAAATTTCCCGTTGAAAACAGTACACTATATTCACTTATTCTTTTTCTATCACATTCTAAACATTGCTGAGATAATTGATAGTCGTTCCATCGTGAGCCTCTTGGGCGTATTATGAAGGTATGTACCATATTCCTGCCTCTATCTAGCTGTTACCCACGGCTTCGCACGCAAATCTTAAGAACCGAAGTCCTTATATTACTTAGTAAATTTTTTTTTTTTACTATAATAAAATTTTAGATTAAATTAGTTATATCTCCGATGCCACGATTGAGCTTGCTTTGTTGTCTCGATCGAGAGAATATGTACACACGGAGTTTTGAGAAACCATACTTCTGTCAAAAAAAACAACTAAGGTTGATTTTATAACATTCTTTATATTTGTAGCCAACGTAAGATAGTAATTATGATATCTGCATTACTCTTCTGATCAAGCATGAGCATGGTTTATATTAAATAAATATTGCAGTTAAAAGGTGAATTTTTACGTTCAAATTTGAATTGTATTATCTGGATAGTAAAGTCTATGTTTAACAGTGATTGCAAAAACAGTTTAAACAAAATTTGTCGTTTCTCTTAAGCTTACTCTATGCTTTAAAACTATAAGTGTAATATATGTTTAAAAGAACAGCTGATTAAAAATTTGAAAAGACGTTAAACATTATGTTTGCTGCAATGCACTTTCTTATGGGTATTTCTGTAACCAGTGGGGCGGAATCCTGAATCGGGAAAGGGATGGGCATAGCTTATAAACCTTCTCCGTGGAAAAATACATATACGTACAAATTTTCATCATGATCGGTCCAATAGTTCACGATTTCCATAAAGGACAAACATACAAACATTCATTTTTTTATATATATTAGACTAGTTAGCTCATTACTTGTTTTTAATGTTTGTTGTTAACATTATCAAAATATTATTGTGGAAATATAAATTAAAAATATTAATTGTCTGCCTGTCTCCCCACAGGGGTAGGGTATGATAAGCGGACCCGGTTTTTTTATAATCGACAGAATATAATCATCGATATAGCCTACCTAATATTTGCATATCGAATCCTAGACTACTCACTTGATATAAAAGTATCTATAATCCTAAATATACAATCATATGTTTTAAATTAAAATATAAGTATATAGGAAAAACTCATAAATAATTAAGAAATCACATAAATAATAAACGAACCAGAACGAGATCGCTTAAACAGGAAAACTCATAAATAATTATGAGCCACAATTCATATGGATTATGTCATAATTATTGAATTGTTTATTATTATACACACGTAATTATGTATTATTACGTGTATGTATTAATAATAACTGTTATTGTTATATACACGTAATCGTATATATATTATTATAACATTTAGCCTAGTGTATTATTTGAAAGTGTTTTACAGCTGTTGATATAGATTAAGTTAATTGTTCAAAATAATTAATCAGTATCTATGGTTATAATATAATTAATATCGTTTGCCAATTTCAATATAAAAACTGGATCCCCTTATCGTACCCTACCCTTTTATGTGACACTGGTGTAGCACTTCTACCTTGTTTACTATTTTAGGTAGCCTACACTGATAATGTTTGATTTTACTTCAATATAGTTGCAATTCCCTTGACAGTTAGGATTTTTTAAATAAATTAATTCAATTGCACTGAATATTATATAAATACTGATTTGAGATTTCAAACTTGTACTTGTGTACTGTGAGCCAAGCTGCTCCAAACATGGTAAATTACACTGATTTAAATGAAACGTACTTGAATGTTTAAACCAAGTAATAAAATTGAGGTTAAAATTAAGCATGTGGGCTAAAACTACTTGCAAAAATTTCAGAATGGAAACGGGATACAATCCTAAGGCTATATAGGATTTAAATTGGCATTTATACAGAACCACTGACTTAAAATTAAGAACTAACTTACTTACTTACCAATGCATGCCATGTTATCACAACAATAGTCTTTTCATAATATGTTATGAATATTTATTCAAAATAATATGAACATTTAAATTAAATGTGGGTCTAGACCTAGGTCATAATTTGAAGGTTATTAGAACGTAATAGGGACACCTGAAATATTCTTGGTAAAAGTGGTTGAAAATACTTGAGCTACTTTTTAGTAATAATTATACATTTAGGCATACTGAATTCATTATTAATAAAATGTTTATAGACCTTAATTTTTTATATAGCACCAAATAGGCTAGGCCTATTTTATATAAAGATTTCGTCTTACACTGTCATATTGCCAGCTCCTCTGACAACCACTGGTATCGGGAACAGGAGCAACGAAATTTTCTTCCAAATTTTCTTCATTTTCTTCTTGCTCCTCATATATCGCATCAAAATCTGCCATGATGTTAAAATACACAAAACTTTCAGACCTCTCTTCTTCAAATCAAACGACAACCATTAAGCCATTTACTACTACACTCACTGTCTACTGTCTGTTTAGTGTCTGCCTAATCCACAGTACACTATCCACAGTACAAGATTCGACTTTATCACTGTAGCCAGACAATAAACATACGTCATTTCTCAGTATTCGTTGACCTTTTTGGACTAAATAAAAAATAATGAATTATTAAAAATTATAAAAACCTGAAACTATTAATTAACCAACAAAAAGGATAACCCATGAGTGAATAACATGTGAACAATCCAAACAAGTTTGTTCCTATTAGCAGAAGCATTAATGAAACAATGTCAATAAAAACAACAACTTTATAAATCTAAACTGACCGTTGGGTTAATATATTTGTTTGATTATCTAAAAGGTCTGAAAAGAACCCAAAAAATTTATTAAAACATAATAGGCACTTTGATGATGCACATATATTTAGACTTAGTGAGATTTTTATATGGAACATTCAATGATATTTTTGTACTCTTATTACAACACCACGGATCAGGCCACCTTTCACACTGTTTTAAACTAGCCCACCCACTCCAAGAGGATAAGTAAGCAACTGAGATACGGGTTGATGACTTCCACGATGGTAGCTATCGCAAGTGACCACATTGTCCGAATTGAGGGCAATGCAGCATTACCCAGTGATGCAGAAGCTGCTAGTTTCCGTATTCTCCAATAATTTACTACTCCATCCTGCGTCATGTCAGTCATCTACTCATCCTTTTCTTTTGCAGTTTACATAGGTCACTGACTCTTTCCTCTTTCTTTGAGTAATCCCTGTACTCATGCATACCAGAAAAATGCGAACAACTTGGTTTTGCAGCTGCCACAGTATTTCATCACATTTCAATAGCGTTAACTGTTGTAACACCTTGAACATCTACATAATCCCTTAACTTTGCAACTCTGCCACTCCACCAAATGTTTCTATCCTCTTCCTATTAACCAATTTCTAACCTTCATCGAACACTCCACAGCTATATGATACTTCCTACCTGCATTTAGTCCTCTTCGAGTATTCTTACATCTATATCTTTTATCTATTATCTTATCACATACTCGTCTTTGAATTCCTGATTCTTGATTTCAAGGTCTGCATATTACTGCCATACATATCTTCTTTAATTTCTTTATCTTTAAGTTTTGCAATAATGTCTTAAAAATAATGACCGCTGGATTTTTCTTAATAGAGAAAAATAAAGAGAAAGGGGGTTGGAGAGGGAAATATGGAGAGAAAGAGACAATTAATAAAGAAAACTGTTTTCTAAAACCTACCTAATCAGATTATCATATTTAATCAATGTATCGAGTATGTGGTTAACCAATACCGGAATTATGTTTTCTTTTTTATAAAATGAGATCTTTTAATCTTTGTATTTTATTCAGATACACATGGTCAAGGTTATTGTTGGTTTGTCTGTAAATAAATATAGTCACCATTGTAGGTTGTGGAAACATTTTAAGTACAATTTTTACTTTCACTATTAATCTCATGACAAGATATTTTTTACAGCGTAAAAAATGCGTTTGACAATATTGAGAACAGAAAATGTTACAATTTCAAGATATTTACCAACCTTTCTTCCAATAGATATTACTATCTCTAGGTTTTAAATTTTTCCCAAAATGATATTTTCCTGCAACTTAATTATTTATGAAACAAAAGCTACAGTGTAAAATTATGGCTACAAAATAAAAAGTAATATAATTACAAATCTATCAGAAGCTACATTACATATCAATGTCCCCTGGTGTCGGGTTCCCTATTCGAAGCCCCAAGTTTCGGATTAGAAAATGCCTAAGGTCCTATGGCTAGACCACTATTATACCTTATCCACCTATTCCATACCTAACATAAGAATCCATCCACAATTAGAATCCTAAAAAAAGCCTCTGACAATGGACCAAATACTAAAAGTGTACAGTATTTAAAACACTATTCTGCTAGCATTACGGAGAACTTCAAAACAATTGATTACAATTACTTATTTATCTAATTGTAATGAAAGATGTTCAACACAAAGAAAACTATGAGGCTGCATGGCATTTCACCCAAGCCAATCAAAAGAAGAACAACTATCCAATCCCAGTCAAATCTGTGGTGTTTCTTCTGCTGTCACTATTCTCTATTGTAGTGTAGTAGATACAGAAGGTGTGTTGAGTTTGTATTAGTGTTTAAAAGGTAGATATAGGTTGGTTGGATGGTGAAAGCTTACGTTGAGTACAGTCTAATTTGTGATAGTGTCTCTTTATATTACTGTACAAAATACAAAGATTGCTGTAGAACCTGTGTCTATGTGTTTGTTTTATTAGTAGCGTGAGTTGAAAGGCACTTTCTATTTTTCCAATTACTCAGAAAACTAATATACAGTGGTGTGCTTCATAGATTTGGCAGTTATACTAGTCTGTATCATAATGGAAGGAGCTCCTGCAAAAAATACAAGAAGAAATTAACAACATTCCATTAGAATGATGGAAAACAACGTTGGGAACATTCCAGAAAGGGATGAGGAATAGGGAGGAAAGTGAAAGAAAAGAGATGATGAGACGAAGGGAGGAGAGACAAACAAGAGAAGAAAAAACAAAGAAGGTGAACGATGACAATGGTAAGAGACCCCACCAGTTTGTAACATCATTAAAAGAGATATTATGTTGTCATAAAAATCATACTAGGGCTTGCCTTCCTCAATTATCAGTTCTAAACTGGTTGTAATTTTTGTTTTACCAATTGTGAAGCTTTCTATCCATTTTTCTATATAAAATGTATAAATATGTACAGGTTTTGAATTCCTGTTTTGGCTGCAGTATAATAATTGGCCACCAACACAATCTTATGATAATATTATCAAAATGATTTGAATAATCTATATTCATGACCATCAAAAAGGACTGATAAGCAAAATGTCAAACCAGTTAACGTAATAGATATTTCAAATAACAATGTGGGTTTGCTAGCTTACAACCAGCTTTCAATGTATAAATCTAAATATTAACCTAGAGGTGGCATTGTAAATTCTCTGTAGTGGCAGGGTGTTTTTGGCCAACTGTTCGTGCATTTTTCTAATGTATATTACTAAACTTAACATATTATATATAATTTTTTTATAAAATAACACAGAGAAACATGTTCTACAGAAAAACAATTTTTTTGGTCATAAATTTTTGATGCGGCAAAAATATTTAAAAAAGAAAAAATTAAATTTTTCCTCGGATTCCGTTTTGTACTTGATTTAAAGTGTATAAAAAAAACAATTCTAGTTTATACATTTTATCTAGAATTTATTGGTGATATCAGAAATAGGCCTATATAGTTTTTGTGTTTTTTACGGAAATTTTACGCACTTATTTTTGACGCACAGGGGTAAGACATAAAGCCAATATATACATATTGACATATAATGTTATTCAATTCCCTAAAACCGTTTTTATGAATCATTTTGGTTATGAACCAACTAAAAAATAAATATAAAACGCATTTAATGTTACATGTACCGTACCTATATTTACAATATATACAGGTGTAGAATTCAGCATCTCAAGCAGTTCAGAATAGCAGTTCTCTCGAGTCACTTGATCTGTCTCTAAAGATTTCACTCATATTTTGACAAATTATTTACAAAAATATGCCAGATGTCTGCTGCACAACTATTTATTTATATTCATAGAGGATATCTATAAATAGTATAAAACCTAATAAAATATGTTATTATTGTAAAGTATGATCTCTTCATCTTTCCAAACATATGATTTTTATCACTATCAGATTATATTTACTCCTTCAAAAATAACTTAATGCGACACAACGTAATCGGGCCAGAATTCCGGCGCTGCCACTTAGACGACGACCGATCGCACCGTATATCCGGTGCCTCCTACTTCTAGAGTTAATATAATTATCAAATTAAAGTATAATAATTACATTAAAACAATATCATTTACTCACTTTATGTAGTATTTCCAAGGATAAACGTGACTGCTTGTGAAACAAAGAAGAAACGTACGTCACTATTATTGCCACCATTAGTCAATAACAAAACACTTAATTTTAATTTTATTTCCAAACACGATTTTACTTTGAATTAATTTTGAGTGATCATGTTGAACTGAATTAAGTTTTACGCTTTTTAAAAACGTATCATGGTGAAGCTATACTTTTTTATTAGTTTAGTATTTAAGATTACTTTAGCCAATCTGAAATGGTATTTCTGCAGGTACTGATGCCGTCAAAAGTTCATTAATTAATTAAAAAGTCATAGGGTAGTTTGTTTGATTTAAACTAAAATACTACACGATTTTTCAATATGTTCATAAATATATGTTCATACCAAACTTAGAATGTTCAAAAAAAGTCTTCTCAAAATTGTTTTTAGATATGATTGTCATGTTTGTTTTTACTTTTCTTGCAGTGAAACACTATTTGATTTCCACCTTTAATTATTCTACTTTCATCTGGTCAATACAAACTGGACAATTCGGGTTTAAAGGAGAAAGATTATTTATCTTGTAACTATTTAAAACATTGCTCAGTGTTTTATAAAAAACATTTTGAGCCAATATCTGCATATTTAAGATTACATCGTTATTGTTCTCGTCATCACTAGCCTTCTCCTACATAAACAAAATAACAGCTCGTAGTGACGTCACTAGCAACAGCTGGCAATGATTCTAGTTATGAATATCTATAGGTCAAATGTTGTGTTCGATAGTGTATTGATGTATAAAATCAATAATAATCATCCATTTGTGTTGGTGGCCACTTATGTAGCTAATATTTCATTAGCCTATACCAATTAGGTAAATAAATTTAATTTATTGACAATGTCTTTTCATGAGTTACTTTACAAATATTAAGGGAGTTGTAGTATAATAAGCGGTGGCTGCAGTATGATAAGCATCCAACACTCGAATGGAATCAAATATCAATTAGAACAATGGTAATTGTGAACTTAACGGCTGGAAAAAATAAAAGTTTTGCATTATTAACCTATTGATATCGTCCTCCAGAATAAAACAATATAAAGTTTCAATGGGAGGAAATGACAACTAATTAAGATGTAAAACATTATAAGTGAAACTACTTTTCTGGCTTGTTCTACATCTGCGCAGGATGTCACATGATCTTGTTACCACGAGTCAACCTCGTATTGGTTCTTGTTGACGTCCATAGATATGTTGGTAGGTAAAAATATACAGCAGCTATACAAAATTTGTGGGATGTGGCATGTGCGTGGGGTATTATGTACGCTTTGAAACGAAATTCGTCAGATAGTAGATTAAGTGATCTCTATGGAGACACCATAACGTGGTATATTTGCTCATACTTTACGTCAGTGTCATTCAAATAAATGTTGAAATCCCTTGTCGCGCAGGCAATTATACCCCCTCCAGCAGTCGCTTATTGTAGTACCTGACAGAAACCATTCTTTAATAATATTCCTGATTCCCCTTACAAAGCTGCCGAAAACCCACTGTCCCTATATTTGTTTGCCACGATTATATTTTCTTTCTCTTAAATTTAGCCTTAATTAATTCTGACTACTCTTAGAGGGACCACTAAGCTTTTTTTCAGTTGTTGAGATGTGGTGGAAAAGTAGCAGAAAAGTAAACAATATTTTTTAGTTTATAAAGAAACAAACGTTTCTAAATTACAATATAAAGTACACTTTGTATCATATTTTATTGGTTGTGGGAAGAAGGTATTGGCGTCAGAAATATAATTCACTAGAACCAGAAGTGCATAAACAGGTGCAAAAACGCGGGTAACTACTAGTGCAAATATAATCTTGAAAAACAAAATGCTTTTGTCCATAACAAAACCTACACAAAACCCATAATTTTTGTTTAGAGACCTTACATTTGTTTCCTCTTAAATTATGCAATCATAAAACTAATATTACAGACTCAAAAACTAAGATAATATTAGTTTGAAATTGTATCCTTCGTTATTGTAGGATATTTAATTTAACTGTTTTAATTCAATTTCAATTTTTGTAGCAATTATTCAGGAAGATGGAGAAGAAAACTGTTGAAATGTCTCAAACATCAGATGCTTTGATGCGGGGACGCAGTTTTGATTCCATACCATCTACATTTACTAATGGAAGCAGTAGTCCTGGACCTCATAGTAAGTTAATTTATAATTAAATTTCAAGATTATTTTATTACTCTTACAAACTAAATTCAGATTAAATACCCTCTTTGTGAAAGCTAAATAGCCATTACTGATTGTTTCACAGTACCTTCCAGACCTTTTGTTTAGTTATAATTTGTAGTCAATAATTACTTACATAAGACATTTAAAACAATGTTTTTAAGACGTATAAATTCAACAGTTCTATCAAAATAGTTGTATTTGAGGGGGAGAGAGAGGGAGAGGGGGTGGAGATTCCAAGATCTCAAATTCTCAATGTATTTTAAATCCAACTCAAACCTAATGTTGAAGTTTTTTTTTTATTTAGTATGAAAATTTTATTTCAATTAAGTTTATTTGTGTAAAATTCACTGTAGTTTGAGTATATCTTTACACATGTTTAGCTAAGCTCAAAAACATTTTTATTTTTATTTGAAAGAATAAATAATTGTAAATGAATAATTGAAAGTTTGTTGGATTGAACAAATTTTCTACCCTATTTTCATTCCATAAAAAATGTAACCCTCGTCGGTAAAGAAATATTATTTAAAACACTAGCAATAGCCCGCGGCTTCGCACTCAATTTCCTGTTGAAAAAACAGTACACTATATTCACATATTATTTTCTATCACATTCTATATACTCCTGAGATAATTGATAGTGTTTCTTTCGTGAGCCTCTTGGGCGCATTATGAAGGTATGTACCAAATTTCCTGCCTCTATCTTTCGTGGTTTTTGCTAGCTGTTGATAAGTTATTCAGTGCAATTAATTTATATGGATGAATCGCGATAAACTAATTTGTTTATAAAGAATCAAATTCGGTCTGATAAAAATAATTTTCTGTCTTAAGATATTTGCAGTATTATTGTGGAGTTTTAAGAAAATGTAGAACCAATTTTGATCATAAAGCATCTTCTTAAAGCTCTTTACATTTACCTTCGATCTAACCAAATTCGATTACCTTATGTGTAAAACATTCATAGCTTTGTACAATGAGGTGTACAATACTTTTATAACAGCATTTAATAGTATTCTCATTGCATTATTAATCATTGGTGAAATCAAAATTTAAAATTAGGCAATAACTTCTTCAATGCAATCTACATTACACTACTGATTGATCAAGCACTTAACAATAATAATGTTTCTAAATTTTAAATGTAAACAAAATTTTTCTGTCTCTTTGATGAACTTCAGCTGAAAAGTATTAACAGCTGTTAAGTATCAGTTTCACTTTGTATTACGTGTTGTTGCACAGTCTGCCGGATCCAATGTAAAACACTTCAAAATCAACAACTACTTACAAATGAAAAATTAATTTAAAAAACATTTTCCAGTGGACCAAATTGTGAATCTAAACCATTCTCGAATTACATCGAAAACACACAAAATTTCATCAAAATCGGTCCAAGTCATTGAGGAGGAGTTCAGTCACATACACACGAACACAAGAAATATTTATTAAGATATTTTATACCAATTTAATAAATGATTTTTTCATTCAGGTCTGGATCCAGATATAAGTCCAGATGAAAATAGAAGAAAAGTCTCGCTTAATTTCACAAGTTTTGGAACTTCAAAACACTCTAGATGGTAAGTTTGTCTTAGTTGACTATTCACTTCATAATACAGTGTACTGTAAACTATCAACTATCTGTTTTATGAATTAACTTTATCATTTGCAGTAAAAAATAAAAAAAAAAACACTAAAATAAATTTGAACACTTTAGGAATATCTTGAAGATATTACAACATTTAATAGATCTAAATACTTGTTAAAAGTAGTAAAAAATAATGAGTAATAACATGCAATATTGGTACAATGTAGTACAGAGGTATAAGAAAAAGGGTTACTTAAATAATTCAAATATTAATTGAAAACTCTTTGACAAATTAAATTTCAAAATCACAATACTAGAACTTTTTTTCCCAAGTGTTTATGTAAAAAGTTTACTAGATATATTTGCAAATTTTAAATTCAATATCCACAATGTCACTCTATACATAACTTTTTGTTGAGTATGGGTTGTGAAGATCCATTAAGTATTAAATTATCACAAGTAAAGAATATAGGAGAGAATTTTTTTATGGATAGGAGGTTTTTAAGTTAAAAACAGTCATAAGTCTTCCAAAACATTATTATATTTTAATAGTTTCTATGGGTCCAGTTAAAAAAATCAAACTACTTAACTTCATTGTTTTATGACCAATTAATCACTAAATATTTAATAATCTCTTGAATTTGTAAAAGTTCTACAGGAAAGTATAAAATAAAAATAATATTCTTTAGTAATTAAAAAGACAAACTAAAATTTTAAGAACTTTCCTCACCAAAAAATAAAATTCATATTATTACACTTTAATGTAAGATTTATGCAGCACTTTAAAATAAAAATATAAAGATAAAAACAATTGTCTGAATTGAAAAAATGATAGTTTATTAAACTATACAAATTTATATTATATTTATGTAATTGTATCAGTAGAGCAATCAGTTAGAAATTATAATGGAGTGGCTTTTGGCCAAAGAATTTTTATATTTGTAATGTTGATAACATTAAAATTTATTAAATATAGATAAGGAAAGGAATTCCATTTACAATGGAATGAACTCATAGTAATAGTGAAGAGATGTAGAATGTAGAATGCCTTCCACAGTAAAACAGGGTTCTTGGTCGAGTAGCTCTACCAAAGGTTCTGGTGATCTTTAATTTGTAGAGGATTTGTCTTGTCTTTCTTGATGTTGGACAATGAATTCGCCAAGTAGTTTCAGTTGATTCTACAATGTTGGAGGATGTAGATGAGGTCTCACCATAAGTTGACTTGTAGATTTATCTCTCAGTTTTAGATTTTGATAGATCAAAGATGAAATTTCTATTAATTCTTGTGAAGCTTGATTAATATCTCAGTTAACAGTTAAGATAAAGGATAGTTATAGTAAGCCTATGAATACAGAATATGCAGTTCTGCAAGGAAGTATCTTTGGCCCAATTATTTATCTTTTATATGTAAACGTGATGCCAGAAATATTCAAATATAGCAGAATTTTTATGTATGCAGATGACATAGTATTAGCAATTTCTGACAATAACATGGATAGTGAATGCGCCAAATTACAGATTGATTTTTTGAATGTAACAAAATGGTGTCATGATAATGGACTGGTATAAATGAGAAAAAAATCAATAATTGTGCACATACATTCACTTGCATATTAATGCTTACAACCACAAATAAAAATTCACTCTTGTGAATGTGTGCACCCAAAACAGTATTCTCACAGTGTATGTGAATGTAAAAATTGGAATGCATTAAGGATTTTAAATATCTAGGCCTAACGGTTGATCATCATATGAATCAACACATAAAAAACAACAGCTAGAATAAGATACAAAATTTGTTTATTCAGTTATCTGTCTGTAATTTTTATACACAAAGTAGGTCAAAAACATATTATCGATCAGTGGTGATCAGCTGCCATCTTTAAATAGATGGAGTGGTCTTGTGACAATACACGTACATAAATACAGAAAACCAACTGCAAGCAAAATACTATTTACAAAAACTACAATAATTTGTAATCACATGAATCGATTAAAAGCATTAGACAGAAGTAATCTACTATCTGAGGACTGTAATTGAATACTGGAAAACTGTCATTGATCATCCTTTATACATCTTTAAAAAAATAATGTATGAAGATTGAAGTACTGAAAGGAAAGATTAAAACAATATATCTATTGTAAGATGAATTATCCTTTATCTTGTTGACTCCCTAACTTTAAAACATTAAATTCTCACACGGAAATGCACTGGATTTTGACCTATCCTCATTTTATTCATCATACACTCTAAAAATTGGTTCAAAAGATTTGGACAAAGTGCATGGAGTTTTAAGAGTTCTATTAATTAAGTTCTATAACAAATTTAATGTCTCTTTAGAATTAGATTTTTGGTATAATCTGTGAAAAAAAAAAAAAATTTAGCAGGAGACAAATACAATTATATTGATGTGTTTTCACTTTATGAGAAGACTAATATTTTCCCCCAGCAACAAGGCACACACTCTTCATTTTTAATACTCTCCTGTTACTATGGCTTCTTCTTCGAAGAGGCAGCCTATTGCCATGCACTTAAGCCTCAAGGGCCCTTGTGCACCCCAGAAGTATATGAGACCAACCAATTTACAGTTTTAACAATTCTACAAACCACCAAAAACAAAACGATTAGGTTCTTATTGAGGAAATTGACAACCCTTGTCCAGACTACTAAAGATGGCATAACAGTTTCTTTCTGCTCGTCACACAATCTACAGATCAGATTCTCTCGGAAAATGTGGACTCTGTGAAATGCCCATGTCCCTTTGTAGCCCTTACACTGATACTCGCTTTCGTAAGATTGGTTATAACTACCCTATTCATAAGCTAGGACCTTACCTAGTCACATATCAGTGGTGCATTTCAAGGCATTGATCACCATAGTGGTTGTATTATAAAAAGATCCTTTGATATTCCCAGACCTATGGCTACTTCTTTCGTTTGCCAGCGCTTTCTCAATCCTGCATACGAATTGATGCAAGGTTGTCACATGATTTGTCTGGATTGTAAGCATGCTGATTTGCATGTAGAGGGCAAAAATAGCGTTCAAAAATAGATTGTCCCCTAAAGAAACCAAGCCCCTCTATCAGTAGTAATAAACAAGTGTCTTAGTCGAGGTATCTTTCCAGATGCTTTGAAGATTGCACGCACAGTCCCCATCTACAAGAAAGGAAATCCTGAGGAACTGGCGAATTACAGGCCAGTTTCAGTTCTGCCAGTGGTGTCTAAGGTCATGGAGTCAATAATGAAAAAACAGTTGGTTGATTTTTTTGAGTCCAACAATCTGCTCAGCAACACCCAACATGGCTTCAGAAGTGGACGTTCTACAACCACTGCCTTATTATCCATAGCATCAAAGATAATGGAAGCTTTCGAGGCTGGCGAATCAATGGCTCTTGCGCTCTGTGATCTGAGCCGAGCATTCGATTGTGTGTGCCGCATAAGATACTACTTAGCAAGCTAAATTCCTATGGGATCGAAGGAACAGTTCACAAAACTATTTCCAGCTATCTCGAAAATAGACAACAGAGGGTATCGCTTGGTGGGGCTACTTCAGGAAGTAGAGAAGTCATGCATGGAGTGCCACAAGGTTCCATCCTGGGACCTTTGCTCTTCTTAATTCTTGTGAATGATTTAAGACTGGGAGGCAGGGCAGTGCTGTTTGCAGATGACACTACGCTCCTGTCCAGAGGAAAGATGATACACTCCGTGCTTCAGGAAGCCGAGGACTTGTTAGCAGATGCCAAGAGGTGGTTCACCACAAACAAACTAAAATTAAACGAAGAAAAAACACAACTGATATTCTGTACTCTAAAAAATGGAGATGTCATAGAGGACTGTGATGAGGCCGTTAAATTACTCGGTTTCTGGCTGGACCCGAAGTTAAATTGGAATTGCCACATAGACAAAGTCTGCACAAAAAACTCTCCAGGGTTATCTTCTTGCTGAGAAAACTGAGAAACGTGGTACCAGAGCGGTGCCTGGTAACGGTGTACCACGCACTTTTTCACAGCCACCTAGCCTATGGTATTCTGCTCTGGGGCCATGCATCAGCATGCAGCAGAATACTTGTTCTCCAAAAGAAGGCGCTACGCATCATTACATCTTCAGACCATCTGGAGCATTGTAGGCCTATTTTCAAACGCCTCAGGGTATTAACGGTTCAAGGCCAATATGTAATGTAATGAACTCGCTTATATACGTAAAGGAGAATGAATCTCTGTTTGGGAGAAGACAAGATGTCCATGGCTACAAACACCCGCCATGCAAAAGACCTAAACACCCTAAAATGTAGACTTTCAAAATCGTTGAACAGTTTTCCAATAGCAGCGGTCAAACTATACAACAGCCTACCGGAAAGCATCAGAAATATGAACACTATTAAGTTCAAGGAAGCCATATGGTCCAGACTTACAAGTAGGCCTATCTATGCACTCAAGGAACTTGAAGATGACCCACTGTTCTAGTCCTGCCACCATAAACCTTTGTAAATAGTGTATATAGTTTTAAATACTTGACAAAATTGTTCTGAACAAATTGCAAGCAGTTTTTAAACAAAATTGACACAGTCTATCTGGTTTTATCAGTCAAAGACGAAGACATCAAGTATCAAGTATCAAGTAAGTAAGTAAGCCATCATCTTCTACATGTTTTTAAGAAGAAAAAATGACAGACATATTCATCTAAAGGACAGGCAGATTTAGACTAGAACTCCCCTGCTTGTGTTTAAACACCACCATGGACACTCACCAGGATAGAGAACATACCTGAGGGCCACGGAGACATTAAACAGCCTGCACAAATGGGGGAAGGAGAAGATTAATCCTTGCTGCAAACAAACCGGTCTCACTCTATCTTTCTACAGGAGATTTATAAGGGCTAAATGAGTTAATTGCCCACTCAATTGTATTGTTTTCCCACAGTGATAGGTATATTTAAAAGTTACTTAAAAATAAATGTGACATGAACATTTTTGTTTCTACAGATTTTTACAATATTTTAAATGCCTCAAAAAGACCAAACACTTCTTGTTTAAATTTGCTACGCTTTGTAAATTTAATGAAATATGAAACTACAGTGTTTTTTTTTTTTTTTTTTATCTGAAGATATGTGTGTATTTTAATGTGTCATTTTAATGGATTAAAAGCTTTATGCACTAAAATGGAATGATCCATAGAGATATTTGGTAGTTTGTATTTTATTATAAATGTTTACTTTTCAATAATTATATTGCTTATTTGTTGACTAGATTTATCTCAGAGAGTTGATAGTGTTAAAGAAGAGAACATGAAATTGAAGTCTGAAAAATCAAGTGCTCGGCCAGTACATAGAAAATCTCATGTCTGCCTCAAGTGTATTCCAGTCAACTTCACCAAAGAACAAGAAGAAAGAAATAAGCCACACATTCTGTTATAGTATTGTTCCATTCAGATTCTGTATTTGCCTTGAACCTAAATATTTTAAAACTTTATTGCACATGTTTATTCAATGTGGAAGACTTTTTGCAATTGTAATGATAAGCAAATTGTATCATTTTAAACTGTGCCACTATTAGAATGTTAGGAAATATGAGAGATGGGAAAAACTCAAAATGGATCACTTTTATCATTATTGGAAAACTTAAAAAGTATGTGTTGCTGCTTCAAATGCATCCACTATTAATAATTTTTAATTAATATATTTCCTCATTGAGTGTAGATTTTTTCTTCTTTAAAACCAAAACAATACAATTCTTGGCACTGTTATAAAACAGTGCTATTGCTGAATGAGCTTCCATAACACGTAAGTACATACAGTACATACAGTACTTACGTGTTATGGAAGCTAAACTTTTGGTTTTATTTGGGGTATGAAATTTTTATACTAAAACATCTCAAAGAACGTAATCACTTAGTATTTAAATTATTTAGCTTTTCTTACATATGTATTTAAAGATCTATTAATGATTTCCCAAACCTATATAACTTGCAGATTACGTTGGTGAGGTAAATCGTGAACCATTGTACATTGTTCTTTGTACTTCGACCAAAGGTACTAAATTCTTGTAATAATAAAAAATTATACTAGACTATTTTAATTTCAAATAATTAGTCTCCTACAGGTAAATTGTTTTTTTTTATTTTCAGGTACAAAGTAACAAAAACCAATTTAGTAAAATATTTGTATTTATTTTTAGCTAGCATATTATCTTAAAGAGCATTTCTTCTTTATAAAATGCTTTTTTCTCCTAGTTACAAAATTATTTAAGTATCTTACTTAATTTTTCCTTGAATAAATTGTTTTTTAACAAAAAAAATACAAAATACGCCTTACACCCATACGTCATGCCATAATATTAGTGAAAATGTGGGTTCTAAAAGCATTAAACCTTTAACAATCAACTAAGCTCCATATTTTTCTCAGATAATTTACAAGACCATAATAGTGGTACAGTTAAAAATCATAATACATGTATATGTTTTTTGTTTGTGTTTATGTATATTATTTGCTGTATAGTTATTAATTTATTAAAATGTTAATGTTTGTGTTTTGAATTATAACACACAAGTATCAAACATGTTATTTAATTTTCATAGTACCCCCTCAAATATTATCTAGATTCATTAAACAAAATGTCTATCTTGACATCACAGACTCTAGCACTTGGAAGAGTAACATAGTATACCTTCTGCATGTGCCATCTAGAAAGTAACACCTGTTTTGAAATAAAAAATAAAGCATTGAAGATTTTTAAAAATATATATACAACTAGCTAAAAATGATAACTTATTATTTTATTGTTATTTCGTTGTAAAAATTTTCTGCCTGTGAATGTAGCCAACCTGTCACAGCAATTTTAAGCTCTACTTTGTTGGAAAAACTAGCTAGCCACCACTTCATGTTTGTGAACAGGTAGGTGAAAGTCGTTAAGAGCCAAGTCTGGTTGTGTAGGAGATGACCTAACATCCCATTTGAACTTGGCCGTAAATTCATTTGTTATTCAGCTATGTGAGGGTGAACAGTTTTGGTGCTAAATGAGTACAAAACTTGTAATAGCCTAGGAAAATCATTGGAAAGTTTCAAAATTGTTAAGTGATGGTTCTCACAAACTTTTATTCACTTCATTCAGTAGGTCAACACTTACAAAAGGAAAGCCTACTGCTCTTTTATACATTTGTAAATGTTCTTTCATTTTTTTTATCACACCCGTTAATGGATTATATTTTTAGTCATAATGTTTGACCGGTAAAACTCGCACAATTCACGATGAGTCTCAGCTACTTTGATTTTTGACACTTAGTGGGTTTTTTATTACAACACTTGTCTTTTGAGGTTATAACCGCACAGCAGAAGAATGTCATAGACAATTTTACTTTTTAGACATAATTTAATTTATTTGACTTTACTTCTCAATTTAATTTATTTGACTTTACTTCTCATTATAAGTGACTAGTATGTATTGTTTTATATGATCATATTATACTGTGTGTATGTATAACATAACCCTTTTGACCTTATGACTTTGTCATTACAATCATAGTGGGACGAGAATAAAGATTCTTGATTCTTGAACATGAGAATATACAATGCTTCCCCTTGCATAGTTACTGAAACATCATACACACCACAGTCAGTATACACCCACCCATGCTATGCATAAATTGTTTTGATTTCCGGGTAACCCTTGTATATATAATGGGCTATTGATATTTACACTCACTATGGATAAATGACTATTATCTGGCACTATGATTTAACATATTGTACTATAGCTAATGAGCTATTGCCATATGACAGATCATTTACAGCCCGTGCACTATATGCAAAATCGCCATGTGCAGTTGGGTGTCGAGGGGAGTTTGATGTGGAGTAAACAGAGACAGAGAACATTGTGCTACTAACCTGTAAGTTTTCTAACTTTCTAAGACAGGATACATTTTATTATTTACTTAAATATTTGGATTTTTAAAGAATATGATACAGAAGAATGTATTCCATTTGGTTTTATTAGTTAGAGTTATGTGTAGGAAGTATTTGTTGCATCAGCTGTCGGTTGGTGTCAACAATTTTTTGAGTAAACCTTGAGACTCTAAGTGTATGTAAAACTCCAGCTGTAGCAATAAACTAGATAGATAGGCAACAGCAGACACACGTGTCATAGATGGTCTGGAGTATAAACCATCAGGTGACAAAATATTTGCAACTGATTTTTTTTACATTTAGAATCATTTATCAAGGTAATCCCATTTCTTCATTCCAGGCTTAAACATTATAGAAAATATTACGGAAACTTTAAATACAGGAAAATATCAAATTTCACCAAAGACCCAGCTGATTCTTTTCAACATAATGTAGCAAATGCTGTAAGAAAACAAAGAACATTTTTCAGATAAATTAAGATCTAAACTAACTCCTAAATCACTAACATCCCATTCCAAAATACCCCCATATGTATCGTTTTCCCTAAATCTACATACCTAGCATCCCTCTCCAGACTATAATTAGTTCTTGTGATTGACTTGGCAATTTTCTAAAGTCCTCTTGTATATTTTTACTGCCACTGGAAGTAAAAACTTTTTATAAAAAATTCTAGGGATATTGTAGTTCCAGACACTCTTGGAATCATTGTATCACGTCTCAAAGAATATCAAACATTAAAGGAAAAGACTCTTCCTGTGCCAGAAATTCCGGAAATACCAGACCAATGCAACTAATTTGAGTTAGAGGGCCAAATTTACCACTAATATGTGGAATATCAACATGTTCTCCACATGCCTCCATTTTGCCAATATATTTATAGAGGAATTCAAACAAAAGCCCTTTTTAGCACAACCGAAGATTTAGTGGAGGTATGTGGATGATACCTCTGTTTTTTTTTCTTCATGGAGACAATTAAATTAGGTTTTGAATTGCATTAGTAGTATTTCTCCTTCCATCCCTCTCACAATGGAAGTGGCAGTCCAAAAAGCTTCCTTTTTTGGATTTGTATGTATTAAGAGATAGTAATGTCTTTAAAACTGGTTTTTTCGAATGAAAACACCTAGGAAAATATTTAAAGTACTAATCAAACCATAAAAAAATCTGTGAAAGAAGGAGTGACCTACTTGTTATTTGATAGAGCAAAGAGCTTATGCTTAAATAAAGATGGATTAAAAGAGGAATTAAGAAAGTTGAAGATTTATCTTAATTCAGAATCATTAATAAGAACGAATAAAAGAATCATTCTTGAGTCAGTAAATCATAATAGAGATAAATTTGCGTTTATGTAAATCCCTTATGTGCTGGGATTATCAGAGAAAATTAGAAGAGTAGGTAGAAAGTACAATAGAACCGCATTTAAAATGCACAACACTCTTAGGCAAAGTCACACGAAACATAAAAAAACAATGAATACACGAAAAAAAAAAAGGGGAAAATTAAAATATTGCACATCATTGTTGGTCCGAAAACTATAATATGAATTAGGGTGCAATACATTAAATTAAAAGACCAACTGATCAAGTCAACCTTCGGTTGAAATTACACCGGTTAGGTTGCCAATTCTGTACAATAAATTACAAGGAAACCAAAAGTATCAAACAGATTGGGTATTTGTAATAAACCAATGCAGTCTCAGTATGGTTTGGAGAACCTTTCATCGTATCAAAGAATTATCTTCCATCCTAAAGCATGAACTATTTATACCACCCGAAAAGTTTATTTCTTTGTGAAGGACTAAAAGAATTCCTTTTAAAAATGGCTTATGTTCTTTTAAATTGTGTTAGTTGTTATTAATGCTTCGACGCAAAATGCAGATATCAGTCATCTTGGCCCTTTTTTGTCATTTTCTTAGGAATTTTGTAGGAGGGGATAAAAATTTCTTTACTATCCCAGATGATTAAAGCATCTTTTTCACAATCTTATACACCAAACTATAAGATATTCCTAATGCTTCTGCTACCTAGGAAAGCAACTTATTCAGGCAAATCTGTTTTGTTAGTTTTTTAAACATTGGTATACCATACATCTTATAAATAAAAATAAATCTCAAAATATGTTTGCTAAGCGCTGGACAAATTTCGCAAATTGTTTTTGTAAAATATTTGTTGAAATCTGAGGAAGGTTTATATGAAGAAAAAAGATTGCAAAAAGTTACCTGGAATATTTTATAGTTCATAAAAAATTATAGCATTATTATTTTACAATCCACATTTAACTGGCACTAAACAGTTGTTAACACTTTCAGCTAAAGTTTGACAAAATTAGATGAGACATATCTGTTTACCTTTGCATTTTATAAATCTAATATACAGGGTGTTAAAAAAGTCCTGCACAAACTTAATAATTCACAAACACAATTAACTAAGGTAAAGCAATAAAACTTGGTACATCATTACTGCTGTTAGTGACTCATCACATCCAATGGAGGATGATGGTCTGCAAGGCGTTCGGGAAAAATTTTTTTAATGTAAACAGCTCAAGATGTACATCATTATTAAGGGATTGTTTAGGAGAAATTAATGATAAAGGGAAAAACCTCGTATCAGTTATAATTGAAAGATTTTTATTTTTAGGTTGGGCTTTGGACTTTACTTGATGCACATCTTACTTTACACTTTAAAACGATGTTCATATTGAGCTATGCTTACGTTAAATTGTTTTGCCAAGCTCCATGAAGAGTCTCTAACTACTTTAAAACTATTTCTTAAGTCCAATATTCATTTACTAATGCAGCATTGTACTGTACTAATAAAGACCTTTATGTATTACTCGACCTATGCTCTCTCATTTAAGATCTCTTCTGATCCCCCTGACATATTAAAACAATTGTAGTTACTTCAAAAAGTAGATTTATATGTGCAGTAATGATGTACCAAGTTTTATTGCTTTACCTGTTATCATTTGGGAATTATCAAGCCTATGTGACTTTTTTTAAACACTCTATATGCATGTTTAACTCACTTATACAAATTCTTACCTACTTTTAGAATGGCTAGTATCTCGAAATTTGGCACACAGGTGGCTTTTGCTGTGTAACTAGTGGGAACAAGTCTGAAAACAGGAAATTTTTACTTTTTAAAACCCCTAAAAAAAAATTGAAATCTGGTTGGAACTTTAAAAAGTGGCTCTAAATTGTGTAACATTTTGCTTTCTAGCCATCTAGCGGCCAAACCATTGGTCTTTGCTCAAATCTAATTATGACAGGTTTTAGTAAATGATCTGATCTACAAAATAAGCATATTATCTCTACCAGTTTACCTGAAAGACTTTCTCAAAATTTTAAAAAATTGGCAATTTTCACATGCAGACTTATTTGAAGCACTGCAGCATCTAAACTTTATGACCAATCTGGCAATAAATAGCTATTGTGGAGTGAAGTGATTTACAAAAAAGTTCCTGTAATTTTGCTCTATCTCACTCCATTAAGCCACAAAACATGTTTAAAGTTAAAAGAGATTACAGATTAATTTATTGGTCATGGAATATCTCGGTTAATTCAATGTTTTACTATTTTTTCTTCATAAATTGAAAAAAATTACTGTTCTCTGCATGAAATTAAGGCCTTAGATTGGTAGTAGAGTTTTTAAACATTTATAACTTTTGAAGTTGCCTTTCTCTAGAGCCTTCTATGACTTGCAATGTTTCCTTTTCCAATAATTGCAAATGAACTAGTGGACATAGAAAATGAGTGTGCAATAAAATACAATGCTTCGTTGTACCAAGACTTCTACCAGTTACAGTGAATGGAATAATTTTGTCTGAACTTTTATCATCAGGCTTTAAAAAATATAGGTTACTATTTTCAGACAGCTATACTCCGTTAACAAGCAACGGCAAAAGATTGATGTCTGTGTCATTAATAGTTTTTGTTTATTTTATTGGGCTTTGTTAGTTGGTGTAGTGAAACAAGTTCCAACCTACCTGCCATCGAGACTGAAAATGAAAAATCCACACCGACCCCACCTTAACTCACAAATAACAAACCAAACGTGAATCTAGACATTTAGCTAAATAAAAAAAATTGTCATTTTTGAATTGTAGACATTGATTAAAACAATTATTTTGGTATTTATACTTCATGAGAACAAATGTACCCCGACGAGGAAGTACGTTATGTATACAAAGATACGTATAGTTCGGAAAAGGTTGGGGGATGGGTACTAGAGCAGACAGGAAGGGCACATTTAACTATGCTGTGGGAGGGGGGGGGGTGTGCCACTCTGTCCAGCTACGCCACTGCCCTGTGGGTCCACTGTCAGAGCCCCCTGCCTCTTCTACTGGTTATCATCTTCATTACTTGGCTCTCAATGGTCTATTAAATAATGTCAATTTGGACTCATGTTTATATGCAACAAAATGCATCTAAACCATGTAATCATTTTATAATATTTTTATTTCCTATGTAAGCAAATGTAAGGGTCAGAACCTTTATCAATAATAGTTAAAAGAAATTAACACTTTGGAATAACAACACTATTTGTATGAAAATAAAAACAAAATATTTAAAAATGTTCATATAAAAATATATGGCATGTCATAAATAAGTAACATGTCTGAAGAAAAGCTGAGGAAAATGCATGTCATTAAAAGTTAATGGGGAAAATTAAAATAATTCAGATGTTATTGCTAATATGTTTAACAAATACTTTCTAAATATTGTTGAAAAGTTATATTTAAATAGTGACAAACTTGATAACTTTTAAAATCTTCACTAAACAGTTTTTGATTATGATCAATATTTGTTGATCTTGTAACAAGTGATATTGAGTATTATTTTTATTTGAATGTCTTTAATGAATGATTATTATTTTATTGTATCAACAACTGTATATCATGTTTTCATGTGGGTTTTAAACATTTATTTTTGTGTGGAAGAGAAAAAAATATAAATTACAGATAAAAATTTTAGTTTTGTGATAATATTATATAAAAATATGTAATAATAGTTATATTTATACCATTCTTCATATATTGTTTTTTTAAATACAGTCTCAGATTATTTACACAGGGTGGTACATATGTAAGTTTCCCCAGAAGAGAAATTTAAAGGCGTTATAGGTTAATTAAATAAAACACTTTTAGGCAAAAAACAAATTCATTATATGAAATTACGTACATATTACCATACGATGTTATAGCAGTTGTTCGAATTGTCCATCTTGATTTTGTATACACTTAATACAATGACTGAGAACATAATCACAAATTTTTAGCAATAAAGGTTTATCGTTATTAATTAGTTTAGATGCATTTCTAATTAGGTTTCTGAGTTCGTCAAGATTTTGCGGTTTTGAAGCGTACACAGTCTCCTTTATAATACTCCACAGTGAAAAATCACTTGGAGCCATGTCTGGCGAGTGCGCAGGCCAATCGATTGTACCACGGCGACCAATTCATGTACGCCCATAAGCCCGTAATGTTAAACATATGCTAATATATAACCCATTATCTCAGAAAATATCAGAGTTATAAAATTGAAATTTTTACCCTAAAATAAACATAGTATTCTAAAGACACCCTACTAATTTCATTGAATTCCATGAACTTTTTGGCTTTATTTTTATTTTTTAAATATTTGTAAATTTTTTTTGCTTATAATTTTGGATTACTATTTTAAAATAATTTTTTATTGTTGAGCTAGAAGTCTAAATCTAGTAGGGGTTGTGTAAACAGACATTCTTAATAACCTGTAAAAATTTGAAATGAATTGGCCTTCTACTTTCTGAGATAATGGGACTTTTGTGTAAAAAAAAATAGATTTTCGGGAAATCGCGAAAACATGATAAACATATATTTACTTACATTTCAAAACATTCCAGCTTCGTAATTCTGATCATTTTCCTTCTCAACATCGAGGAGTTTCTTCCTGATCATCCTGGTCCTTTTTCTGGCTAGCTTTGTCCTCTCTTCACATGCTATATCTGATTTTATCATCCGACCTCGATCAATTTCACTAAGGCACTTTGCACAATTTTTGCCAATTTTTACCCCAAGCCCTTTTAAGACTGCTAATCTCCCCTGACTGCCCTCATTAAAAGTAATAACTGCATCATATGTGCCTAACTTTAGAGTTTGTAGTCCTACAAAGTTATTTTTTGGCACTCTGGACCAGAGAACAGAATTGAAGCTTTCGTTAATATTTTGAGTGCGGCCGTGCAGACTAACAACTATAACAACTCAGTTTTTGCCAGGTCCCTGAATATAGGTTTTATCAGATCAATATGGGCTGGTCCAGTGAATTTTTTATGTTCATATGTTTTAGCATCCTGAATGGCTTGCTTATACCTACACCATGATATGTCGCAAAGCTGATGCTGTGGGTTGTCGTCCGTGGACGCTTTATGCAAGAAAAAATATTATTTTTATATTATTTAGGATCCGTATATGCATGTATTATATATCATTTTAATCAGAACAAACTAAACAATACAAAAAAAATATATAAAAAAAATAATATGATCATTTCGTTCTTTCGTTTACTACTGACAGATTAAAAATAAAACCGTGACCGTAATGCTTGACGGGTGGAGTAGGGAGCCTGGGTTTCATAAAAAGTGGCGGGAACTTAATCGGTTAGATGGCTAAGATATTTTTTTTTACTTATAAAATAAAAATATATTATTTTAAAACGAGCAATGTGTCTGTTTGAATTTTGAAAACCTTTGTCAGGGAATCAGTCATGTCCATTATTCACGAGTATTAACGTTTAAAATATTTAGTAAAGTATCTGGTAACTTGCAGTTAAAATTTGTTAATCAGTTTTGATTGATGTACTTACATTTACTATATTCTGGGAACAATACATATTGCTATAAATCTATACATTCACTATACGATATGTTATTTCTTCCTCTATCTGTTCACTTGATCGCAAGCGGGCCCTTTCGTTCATTGGTTTCTCGCGATGACCTGTTTGACATGCTCTAGCGGGAAGGTTCAGTAACTCTGCACTGACCGCTGCAGTGAACAAGGCCGACTGAGCTGGATCAGTCAAATTATCCAAACATCACATCACTACCACAAACAGTCGACCACCTAATTGCTTGCATAAACAGTAAGCAAGTGTGGGCTCTCGGCGAGTGTCTGGCGCACAAGTTACAGATACGAGTATACTCGTACAGCGGCTGAGTACAGTTTCACCTGCAGCCAGTGAAGGTGTTCACCCCAAGTCTTGTTTTTATGCCCGTGAAAAAATCCGTAGTAGTGCCACCTTTAAATTTTTTATTAACTCTCTCTGACTTGGGTTTGGATAACGAGGTGAAGTGTTTATTTTATAACTAAATTAACTATAAATATGATTTCTGTCGAAGGAGTAATGGTAAATTAATAGTATCAGTATTTAGAAAATGTGTTATTATTGTAAACTAAATATAGTAATACCAGTTAGTAAACTATCTACCTTTTATAGATTTTACAATAAAATATGCATATAAGGTTATATGTTTAAACATTAACAAAGACTTACACCAAGAAAATAGTCCTTAAGACTCAGCCAGAAGAAGCAAAAAAATTTTGTGACAACTGAACAATTATTAATTTATTCTTGTGTAATTTTTTTGTACTCAATATCTCGAAAAATTTTCAAAATAAATAAATGGTTCATAAAAAAATTAAAAAAAAATGTTTTAACCATTCCAAAGCCCCTTTAGTTTTTTCTCAAGGTTCGTAAAACCGGAGTTGTGAATTTTGTTTAAGTTTGAAACCGCCGCTATATTGCAAGAAATGGCGTAACCTACCAGGCTGGCCAACAGCTTACCTAAGATATTCATAAGATAACTTTTTGTAACAAGTTTCAACTTGTTTCAGCATTTATATCGTCAATTCTTACAGTTAGAAAAATTCTTATGGGATTTACATCTGATCAATATCTCGAAAACTGAACGGTAGAGCGAGATACAAAACAATCTTTCATTGCAAAATGTTTTGGGAATGTTATAAGCACTCCAATAAACTTTGTTTCCTGTTTTCTCTCGGTTCATAAACAAAGGAGTTGTGGATTTTTTTTAAAGGTTGAACGGCTGTGGTATATATTTAGTTTTTATGATTGTGTGTGTATAATGTAGAAGCGGTAAAGACATCGTGCAGAGGGTTAGACACGTCACCACGTTACCCGTGCACGATAAGGCCGTGGAGCGACCATAATCCTTAATTACACCTATTCTCCTTGCCAGCTTTGATAATTAAATAATCGTATATTAAAGAAAAGAACCAAAAGATTTTAAACCCTTAATTAAATTAAACCGAACAAAATAAAATCACACTCGTATACCAACACCACGCCGATCCCCAATCATGCTAAAACCCGTCCCTACATATTTTAATTTAGAAAACCAATTTACTCCTCATAATTTTTCCGGCACCTACCCCCTCCCAATACCCAAATAATTAAGGTAAAACTTGCGGTATTCCTCGCCTCCGGAATGGTACACCGCAGAACCGGAAGAAATTTATAATAAGGAACACTGAGTGAATAAATTTCAACTTAGAAATATTCAAAAATTTTGGGTGCTCTTCAGTCTCCACCAATCGAAGAACGGGTGACGGCAGGGAGGATCAATTATGTATCGATAATAATGTTTTTCAAAAAACTAACCGGAAGTCCAGCCTTTAAAACCTTTTAAAACAGTAACCGACTAGGTGATCGCACCTCTCGTTTATACTACGTATTCCTATTATAAACCATGGGGTAAATAAAGTGACACACCCACTCCCCGGATAGGAAGTGATTTGTTAAGAATCAGAAAATTGTTTAGGTGCTGAGTTTAAGTTATGTGTATGAGGAGTTAGGATTGAAATCTGCAATTTGTTTCAACAACATTGCATTTAGATTCCGTGCGGATAGAGTTCTGATTTTCTGTCGACCTTATTCGTTGGCTTGTGCAACCTTTTTTACGTGGGTTATCAGCGATGTTAGTCTTTTAATGAAGATGATGTCCCCTTCCCGAGACGAGAGTTTTAGAGACGTTATAAACTATTACTAGATTGCACAGCACAGCGTGGGTGTACGTCTCGTCTTAGAATGCTGCAGTTCTTGATGAGTTGACTTTGACGCTATTGTCATATTTGAAGTCGTAGTAGCATCAGTAATGTGCTCTTCTCAAGGCAAGAGCACTCACTCTTATCATGTTTATATTGATAACCCCGTGAATTGGTGCAAGTTAGTATAATCGTATCTGTTCCCTATAATAAAATTAAACTCCTTAAAATAATATATAGTACGACACAAATTGCACAAAATATAAAAAAGTAATTTTAGCTTTTGTACAATTACACTCTTACAGTCTACCCTGGATTTGATTATATATTAAACGTTAGTGAAAAGAGATGATATAATAGAGATGTGTGGATGCTTGTCTTATCTACTTTTGTATATCTAGGGAAAGTAAAAGAAATAATTTGAGCATGCGATCGTCGTGTTCAAAACAATCCATAGATTTCCAGGTTGATGAAGAATCCGGTAAAAGGATGCGCACTAAAATATAATGAACAAAAATAAAATTTAGCATCTTTACACAAATTTTTTACCTAAAGTCTACGTAAGAGGAAAATATTATAAAATATAGAAAGAACTTACCAACCAAGTAAATTCAAACTTCATCTCCATAGAGTGTTCAAAGAGTAAATTAAATTTAGAAACTCCATCAACAACCAACCACAGACCACTATAGGGAAGCCCCCATAGAAAACTCCCTCAGTCTCAGCAGCCACCCAAGCAGTCGACAACAGAGGATCCAAAAGTGTATTAATGTGTAAGAGGAATTTTAGAGTGTGGAAGAAGATGAAAAGAGACATTAAACTAATATCACCTAGGGAGAATTGTGCAGGAGCAGGTCACTTACCACGGACATAATACTTAGACATGACAAATTTCTTTAACTGAGATACGTGAACCTTCCTTAAAAAATTTCCCTTTGTTGGATTGACGAGTCTAACTGTGACAGGTGATGTGAAGCATTCCACCACACATGGTTTAGGCCACAAGAGCAGCAGTTAACTGTTGATATTGTCAGCAGCTTTACTAATTGGGTTATTTCGAAACATAACCCTGTCACCCGGCGAGATGTGGGCAGTTGTCCTACCGGCGTTGTATAAGCGTTCTCTAATTTTGCCCTAGCTTTTTTTAAATTGGAGAGTGCATTGTTCCAACGCTCTTGCATTGTCTGTTGAGGTTCCTGTGATAGCAATGAATCGAGATTCCATGCCAAGTCGAGTGATGATGTATTTCCCCACCCAGAAATATACTAGTATAGCTAGAGTTGTTTTAGTGCTTCCGTGAGCTACCCTGTTAAAAGCTACCTGCAGCCAGTGAATGTGTTCATCCCGTCTTGTGGTTATGCCCGTGAAAAATTCGTAGTGCCACCTTTAAATCTGTATTAACTCTCTCTGCGTGACTTGGATTTGGATAATGAGGTGAAGTGTAAATGTGCTGGATACCACAGGTCTGCCATCCTTTGGATTGGGATACGTTATCTGAAACTAAAAATTTTGGAAACCCAAGAAGAAAAAGATCTCAACCAGCATTTCAAGATGGTAACAAAATAACAAACTTGGAGAAAGCATCGACTACCGTCAGCAGATATTGGTTGCCTTTGTTTGATCTGAGTAGTTGTACAATGTGATATATGAATATATTTTCAAAAGGTCTCGTGACTACTTCCGATGCAAGTTAAAGTTCTGAGCCTGCTTGGAACGTTGGTAAATTTTACATAATCTTACCCGGTCTGAGATTTATTTGTCTAGTTTTCGGGTCCAAAATATTTTAAGAATACGCTTTTGTGTCTTCTTAATGCCTAAATCAGCTGCAGTTGTTGACTCGTGAAAATATTTAATAACCATATCGATTAGGTTTTTAGGTAATACTACTTTAGGTGTATGTCTGTCCGATATTTTGACAATCAGCACTCCCTGACTAATTTGATAGTGAGAGGGCCTATTACTCGACTTTATGATCTTTAACAGATCAGGGTCTTCGCGTTGGTGAATGTATCTTTAAATAATTCTGGGAATCTTGACAATAGACAATAGACAATAGACAATATTATTTATTTCCTTTAAGACATTTTACAATGTAATTGGATACGTCAAATACAAGAAGACAAACAGCATTTTTGAGATCATTAGGTTACTTATAATAAGATCTTACAATTTATAGAACTTATAGGCTATAGTATAAAAATAGTAATCAGTTGCCTAGCTAATTTCGGAAAAATTATAGTCCTTGTACTCTGCCACAGTATAAAAGGCTTGGTCTTTAATCCAGTCTGATACAAAACATTTAAACTTGTTAAAAGGCAGATTTCTAATAGGCAATGGTAGTTTGTTATACAATATGAGCTGTTGATAAACATGACTATTTAAAGTTTTTGAGAGTCTTACATATGGAGTTATAAGGTTGTTTCTATTTCTAGTTAAATGGTCATGATTCAAGTTTTGAGCAGCAAAGGAGTCTATATTCTGTTTAACATGAAGCAAAGTACTTAAAATATATAAGGATGGAACTGTGATAATTTTTAATTTCTTAAAACTAGCCTTACATGATTGTCTCAAGGTTAGGCAGTCCAGAACTCTCATGGCCTTTTTTTGCCATATGAAGACCTTAGAGGCATGACAGGCGTTGCCCCAAAGGCGAATTCCATAGTTCATTTGTGAATGGAAAAGACCATAGTATACAATTAACAACGTTTGTTGGCCTATAGATAATTTAAGTTTCCTAAGAAGAAAGACAATGCGGGATAGTTTTTTACACAAATTTAAAATGTGGGGTTCCCAGCTCAAGCTGTTGTCCAGTGTAAAGCCTAGTAATTTTACTTCGCTACTTACATTACTAGTAACAGGAACATCCCTGAGAGAAAAATAGATCAGTTCAGTTTTGCTATTATTGGTAACTAGATTATTAGAATCAAACCACCTTTTTGCATAAGTAAAGGCATTAGACAGGTTATGTTTTACAATTTCAAAATTACTATCAGAACAGAGTAGAGTGGTATCATCGGCATAGAGTACACAAAAAGTTGGAATATTACAATATATATCATTAACAAATATTAGATACAAAAAAGGTCCAAGAACGGAGCCTTGTGGGACACCAGCTATAACATCATCATACATCGAGCTGATGTCATCTACAACCACTTTTTGCTGCCGACCAGATAAATAAGATTTGATCAAGTTTAGTTCCTTTTTTCTGATACCATAGAAATATAGCTTATCGTACAAAATATTAAAAGACAGGCAGTCAAACGCCTTTGTCAAATCTATCAAATTAGATGCAACTATGTGTCTATTTTCGAAACCATTAATAATATACTCTACAATTGCTTCCATAGCTAAAACTGTGTTGTGTTTGGGACGAAACCCATATTGATGGCTATACAATAAGTTATTACCATTAAAATATTCATGAAGTTGTAGGATCATGCAAGATTCTATAATCTTTCCAATGATGGGTACGATGGCTATGGGTCGATAGCATTCAGGAGCCTTTAAGTCCCCTTTTTTTAAAATAGGTGTGATCTTGGTAAGTTTTAAACCTTCAGGGAAGATTCCATGTCTTAGTACTAGATTAATTAAAAAAGTTAACGGTTTGACAATAAATTCACTAACAGTTTTTACAACATAGTTTGACAGACCAAACACATCTTCGCTTTTAGAGTTGCTAAGGTGTGAAATAGTTTGAGACACTATTTCCATACTGACCGGTTGCCAGCTAAAACCAGAAACAGGGATAGGCTTATCAAAGTTTACAATAAAATCATTATGGTTGTTGTCATTTAAATCTAGATCAACATCACTATGTACATTTTTTGACACATTTACAAAATAGCTATTGAGACAATCAGGAGAAATAGGTATGACATTTTTAGGTTTAATATAGCATGATTCACTTCTTATAACTTTCCATGCCATTTGGCACTTGTTTTTGGCATTAATAATGAGGTTTTCATTGGCTGTTTTCTTTGCATTTGTAATTTCTCTATTATATAGCTTTCTGAAAGTTACGTATCTATTTTTATCAACTAAGTCTTCTGTACATTTCCACTTATCATACATTACTAGCAAGAATTTCCGCATCATTTCAAGCTGCGGAGTAAACCAGTTTTTAGTATTTGAGCTTTGGTTGGGCCTAGCACTGGTTTTTTTACACTTAACATTTACTACCGGACAATGGTGGTTAAACACAGTACATAAAATATCGATAAAAGTTACAAAGGCAATATTCACATCTACATTTTGATACACAGAAGACCAGACAACAGAAGACATACAATTTATAAAATTTTCTAATCTAACATCATTTATTAAGCGTTTTGTTTTCTTTTGTTTGACTGGACTAGTCTTATTATTACAATGCTTGAGGTTTAGACCAACCCATACACCGGCGTGATCAGATATAATATCCTGGGCTATCAAGGAGACTTCAAAGTAATTCTGAGTTAGGTTAGTGTATATGTTATCCAAACATGCCCCAAAGCGGGTTGGATTCTGATTAGTACAATATAGGTCAAACGACCTTAACAAATTTAGCAATTCGACAGTTTCATTACTTCTCTTATTTAACAGGTCTACATTTAAGTCACCGGCAATGGCTAAACATTCATTTGTTTTAACATATTTACTTGTAACATACAATAAAAGATTTTCAAGATTTTCAATAAAATTTTTAAAATTACTATCAGGTGTACGGTAGATGCTAAGAATAACAAGATTAAGGCTAAGTATGCCTAAGTAATGCCTAGCTGCTGCACCCTCACATATATTATCTTGACAGAAGGACGAGATATCGATGCCTTCAAAGGACAAGTCTTTCTTCACAAAGATTGATGATCCACCATGCGGGGACTGTCTAACAAAAAAGTTGGCCAGCACAAAACCATGGGGCACATAGTAACTCACTTCGTCAGAACAGAGCCAGTGTTCATTTAGACAGATAATGTCGGCCGGTTTATCATTCAAGATGGCCTCTAACTGACCTAGTTTATTTCTCAAAGATCTTATGTTCAAAAAGCCAACATTCACCAACACGCCTGGCTTATTGTTTCTTGATTCCTCCTCAACACTTAAGTTCCACTTGCTATTTGATTGTTTGACACTAAAAAACTTTCTTGACTCCGCCCATCACTGCGATATGTTTTGGGGGGCCGAAATGATTTTATAAAAGTGCCTTCCGGCCACAGATTTGGGTGCATCAATTCCTTGCCAAGAGTGATACGTGGGGTAAAGTGGGTGGTTTCTCCAGATAGGTTGTTTGTGTGCACTTAAGTTGGTTAGTTATTTTCAAATAGGCGCGATAAACAATCAGCGACTACATTCTCTGACCCTTTTATGTGTTTTACTTGAAATGTAAATGAATTTATAAATGTAATCCAGCGAGAAATTTTTCCAACTTGACGCGGATGGCTTAAAAGCCAGGATAATGCTGAATAATCTGTCAGCAAGAAGAATTCCCTATGTTCCAGATACTGTTGAAATTTGGAAAACGCAAAAACGACAGCTAGGCATTCCAGTTGAAGAGTGTCGTAATTCTGGCCATGCTTGTTTAGTGGTCGCGAAGCAAATGCCACTGGCATTAAGTTGCCATTGTATTATTATTATTATTATTTATATTATTATATTGTATTGTAGTTGCCATGTCTTGGCTGAGCGAGGCACCTAAGGTGGAAGTTGATGCGTCGGTTTTAAACAAAAGGTCGAGTAAAATACGGCATTTTCAAAACTGCATTCGCTGTTAAAGCAAATTTTACTTCTTTCTTTTTAAGACTATTAAGTGGTTGAGCTATTTCTGCAAATGATTTCATGGATTTCCCAAGAAAAAAAGCTGCCATTCCCAAGAATCTATTTAGTTGTTTCCAATTTTTAGGAGCAGGGAACTCAACTATTGCCTTGCATCTATCTATCTGTTTGAATTGTCACGGTATGATTGGCAAATGTGTGGCCTAAAAACTGAATGTAGGGTGCCAGGGTCATTTTCTCCGGATTAATGGTTAATCCCGCCTGTTTTATGCGACTTATTATTTCTCGGGGATGACACAATTGTGCTTATCAGAAATGGCCTTTACGTAAATTTACAAATCGTGAAAAAAATTAAACACATATTTATATTTGATATCTCCAAAAATTTGACCAATTAAACGCGTGAGGACTTGAGAACCGGTATGCAAGACCAAAAGGCAGAAAATTGTACTCAAATTGGCCAACAGGTAGAACAAAGGCTGTGTATTTCTTTGAGTCTTCATTCAAAGGGACCTGTAAATATGCCTGATTCAAGTCCACCAAGATAAAGAATGCTGCATGCCCTAAATGTTAAAAATCAGACTCTATGGTTGGCATGGGAGTTGCCTCTAGAACTATTACTGAATTGAGCTGTCTAAAAGTAAACAACCATGCGCGTTTTTCCGCCTTTCTTTGGTACTAAAAATGCTGGAGATGCATAGGGAGACATTGATGATCTGATCAATCTGTTGGTCAATAAATGATCAACATGTTCTTTGATTGCCTCCATTCTTGATGGAGCAAGCGGATAGGATCTGTTTCTAACAATTGCATCCGAATTTATTTTGATTTTATATTCGATTAAATGTGTACGTCCTAATTTAGAGGCAATTGTTTCTAAAAATGCATTTACCAGTCTTAATAGTTGGTCCGCTTGATCTGACAAGAGGTGTTTCTTTTAACTTTATGGGACATATTGTTGGACTTGGTAATCAGCAGATTGAGGGAGATGCATAACCAAAGAAGTGTTATATGGGAATGTTAATGTTTGATTTGCCATATTAATGATCGCTCTGGTTTAAGACAGAAAGTCGTAGCCTAGAATAATTTGCATTGGTATTTCCGAGACCACTAGGAAAGGAAAACCCCATGACAAGTTTGAAATTTTGAAGTGTAAATATAGCCTTTATATTAAATATAATATTTTGTCCAGAAGCCGAAATGGCTGATGCATGTGTCGTTGAAACAGATTTTATCACTCTAGGGATATTCTTTAAACTCTGAAAACAACTATACGATATGATGGAGAATGAAGAACCCGAGTCAACCAACGAGTTAATTATCAATGTCTGAAAGGTCAAGGGAACTGTACAAAACTGAATTCCCGGGAAAGAAGGAGCTTGCACCGATTGCTTAATTTTATCAAAACGGACTTTTAATGTTAAAAGAGGGGAGTCTCCGCCCACTAGAACCCACTTTTGTGGTTTAAATAACCACGTTGAGATCCTGAGAATTGATGGCGAAGTAGATTACTGGCCCTGGCATTCATATGTTGAAAAGGAGGTCTATGTTGGGCTGATTGCTCTGATTGACTGCAGCTATGGGAACTATTTTGCAGATTTCGAATGGGATAACCCTGTAGGTTACATTATCTCTCCCTATTTGTCTATAAGATTGGTTTAGTTGACGCCTAGTATGAATTTGTGGTCTAGTTTCTTGACCGTTCCCTGGTGAAATAAACTCCCGTTCAAACCGGTTTCCGTACTTTAAATTACTTGTAATCGGAGAGTTAAATTCAGCAGTTCCGAAATGCTGGCTGGAGATGGAAAACCAGCTAAGCGAGCTCTGGTTTGAGGACTGATTCCTGTGATGACAATTTCAAGCATCTCCTGAGGTGAAATAGCCATCATCAAATTATGCTGACGGAATAATATCTTTGATAAAATTAACTAGTGTTTCATTTGATTTCTGGGTGCTATATATAAGTTCGACCGACGCCTGTTAACAAGCTCTAGAGGGGTAGAAAAGTGTCGAGTGGTAATTAGAACTTCCTGGTTCTGCTTTAACGATTTGGCTTGAAGCTAGATATTTCTTAACTGGCCTGTAGTTTTAGGAAAAATTGATAAGATAACGCTGTATGGATTTAGCTAAATGTAGCATCAAAATTTCTCTAAATTTAGTTACAAAATCAAGTAGCTTTCTCATAACCGTCCCGTCAAGCGATGGTATTGTCGCGATTAAATACAAGGAGACTGGTTGTTTGACTAGCTAGATGACTCTGTTGGATTACGAGTAGCTGTTTGACTGTTCACTCTATTGATCCGTTCCTTAGGACACGATATTTTTCTAACTTATGTGCTGGAGTTATTCTCCAACATAAGCACTGTTGTTTAGCCTGAAATGATTCAGCAAATTTGCCGAAGCTAAGCCCTTTAGGGCGTTTTTTCCCATTTAAGGAAGGGAGATCGGCGACATCAACGTTTTCTTTCAAGGCGTCTTCGGACTCTGACATCTTGTTTATACTATACTCACACAAATAATTAACAAAATCAAGCGCGAGGAGGAATATCATAATATTATTTACTATGGAGAGATGGCGGGGTATCCAGTACCAGAGGAATTATTAGGGGTTTACTAATTCATGATTTGTTGTGTTTAATTTTAGTAACATATTACTGTTAATTAATTACTATAATTAATTCGGTACTTCAGTTGATTGTTTTTTTATTATAATGATCAACTATTTCAGGCGTAATATTATATTTGAAAGATGAGGATGATAATATTTAGATATATGTGTCGTATTTTACCCTACAAACAACCTTTTTCTATTTACCGGCATTACAGTTTTTGTTAATAGAAAAAAGATAATGACGATATGTATATTAAAGCTATAAAACATAATTCAACTTTAAAATAATAAGCTTGCATTGTGTTTTGTCTGGTTTTAATGACTAGTTTTAAGAGTGTTTAATATATCTTTCAATAATACCGTTAAAGCTGAAAATCCTTCATCATTAAAATGTACTTTGTCCAGTCTGCCCGTATGTGGGTAAACTTTATGGAATAAATTTTGGTTATAAATGACAGTGGGAGTAGGAACTATAACGTTAATAGCCGATTTCAATGAAGATAAAAACTGGTTAAAGGCATTTAATTCTTCAACCGTGTCTTTGCACCAATTAATACGAGGATAAATCTGAAGCTAAAAAATTAGAATTGTTAAATCAGGAAATAGTCGTCGAATACATTTTAAAAGTGTCACAAATTGTTGTTTTAAATAATATCAACGGGCATGGCGTTAAGAATATTATTCATGCCTATCAGCAGGAATAAAGGGTAATTAGGATTTTAAATAGGTCGTTCCGATTTGTTCTTAACTTTTAAATCACAAACCTTAACTCCTGAAAAACTAAAGTTTGTCTCAACCATTAATTGAGAACTTTTGAAATTACTTAAATAAAAGAAATAGCATTCCCTTAAAATTATACTAAACAAATGTAAAGAACATTATAAACTAAGCTATATGTACTGAAATACCATTGATACAAAACACATTATAATAAAAATTTCAAAATATTCAGATTATCTAATCAAATTGTCAATCAAATCTAGTACTAATAATGTAAAACCTTATTCGTTCAACCATTAATACCATTCTTGATATTTCTGATATTGTCAGGGAGTGAGTTCCATAAACGGCAAACTTGAACAGTGAACGGCCTATTAACAATGAATGAACGGCTATGTGAGGGTCGTCCACTGACATCAGATATGAAACTAAAATTATCGGACCGATAACTACGAGATTTAACTCGAAGATTGAGAGTAAAAGAGTAAGGATATGGTACTCACGAAGCTGTACAATATTCAGGAGAGATAATTGTTGGAAATAGGGAGGAGAAACGTGTTGAGAACGTCCAAGATTTAAAATATATCTGATACAGTAGTTTTGGGTTCGCTGAAGCCTGCAAGAAAGCTCAACAGTCATGTCGTTTGTCACTAAGTAACAATAGTTGAAATGAGAAAACACCGGAGTCTTGACCAACATAACTTTACCGCTGAGTGGCAGGTATTGAGCAAACATTTTAAACCGTGAATTCTGGCAAATACTCTGTTACAAGTTGCAGTTACTTGATCAGTCTATTTCAAATGCGTGTTCATAATTAGTGCGAGACTTTTAGTTCTGTCTTGGTATTCGAGTTCGTGATGGTTTAGGTTAAGTTTCGGTACATTTCCAATACAATTAATGAGCCTTGTGAAACCTATAAACATTGGTTAATTTGTTTTCATTTAGCTTCAATCCATGTTGCTTCGCCCAAGGAACAATTGATTCAATATCAGAATTCAATAGTGAAACGCAAGTGTGCTTATCATCAAGTCGAAAGTGTTTATATATTTGTAAATCATCTGCATGTAAATTTAAATTTTAATGTCTAATTATTGATATTACGTTGCCAATGCAAAGTGAAAAGAGAGGTGATCCAGAACAGAACCATGTGGAACATCACAAGTAACAACCCTCCTGTCAGATGCTCTATCCCCCTCCTTCACATATTGTTATCGTCCAAGATATGATCAATCCAGTTAACACAACCATCGGAGAAACCATAATTACTTAATTTGATGAAGAGAAGGGGATGATAACCACAGTCAAAGGCCTTGGAAAAATCATAGTGTTAAATTGTCCGTTGCTAAATGTATATCATCAGTAATTTTCAATAAATAATGCATTGGTGGTGCTATAATTTGAGCCAAGTCCAAATTTAAATTGAGTCAGGATATTGTGGTACTTAAGATAATAGGTGAAGTGCTGATGGACCATTCTTTCCAGACATTTTAGAAAAACAGGAAAGGATACTGATCGGTCGGAGATCAGACGGGGGATTAGGTGACTTTTCAAAGGACAGGACTATGGCGTATTTCCAATGTATCAGGAAAGAAGGAAGAATAATAATAATAATAATAATAATAATATTTATTTTATTTCCCAATATTTACAATAGTAATTCAAAACATTTGTGGAAAAATTACAGTCACCTTTATCCAGTACATGGTGACTAAATTAAAACTAATATTAAAGTAATAACAAAATAAAGATGTCTTAACAGTCTAGTCTTCAAACAAAAACACTGTAACAGGCAGCTCCTGTGACGAATAACAATAGGGTTCTTATCACAAGGACGGAATTCACACTGATAGGAATGGACTCATGAACCTAATTCTAATGTATTTTTACCGTAACAGAACATCAATACTTGTAGCATCAAATAGCCAATATTTTAGTTTATTAGAAAAGGAAACCAAAGTATTACAACTTTTAATTTCCTGTGGCAAACGATTGAAACTTTTTTGGGCCTAAGTAGAGAAAAGTTTTTGAAAAAAATGATTTATTCACCCTCGGTCTTACAAAATGGCGATTTACTACATTTCTAGTTTGATAGAATAAATTTTTCTGTCCCCCGGTTGCCACTCCTCTTATAAAAAGCCCGAAGAACTTTGAATATGAACAAATTTTTTATTGTTAAAATATTTAGTTGTTTGAAAAGCTGATCCGTATGATCTCTTCTGCGTTTGAAGCAAATGATACGAATAATATATTTTTGAGTCACATTTAACTTGTTCAATAAGCTGTCAAAAGCGGATCCCCAGAATTCAATTCCGTATTGTAACCGTGAATGTATTAGTGCAAAATATATCGTTCTTAAAAAAGCGAGTTACATACATTTCTTAAAAAATAAAATGATTGAATAGACTTTCGCAATTCAGTATTCAATGCATTGACTTGAGCTTTCCACGATACTCTATTATCTAACAATATTCCTAAATATTTAATTTCGTTAACTTGTTCAATTAAACGCAATTACAGTTCAAAGTATTTTTGACAGTTGTGATACTTGATTTGATCATAAAAAGTATATCCAACTAAATCAAAATTTAATAATTTGGTTTTATTTGCATTGACTAACATAGAATTTGAATCGCGCCATGATTTAAGTAATAGTAAATCATGATCTATAAAAGCCCGTATTTCATTCCAACTGTCGGCTGAATAAACAAATACGATGTCATCCGCAAATGCAATTACTTCTCCTTTAAAACGGTAATAATAAAAGGTCGTTAATGAAAACTGCAAACAAGTCGGCGGAAAGTACAGATCCCTGCGGTATGCCAATGTCTACAGACCTCTCATCGCTTAGAGCCTTAATAATACGCACTTGTTGTTTGCGCCCTGTAAGGTATGAGGAGAACCAACCAAGCGCAGCCCCTCTCACTCCAACTGCCTCCAATTTTATTAATAAATTGTCATGACTAACCAAGTCAAAGGCCTTTGTAAAATCAATAAAAAGGCCTGACACTTTTTTATTGGAGTTTAAACTGTGATTAACTATTGTCATGAGAGCTCTTATAGCATCTTCCGTACTGTTTCCTTTTCTAAAACCAAACTGTTTAGGAGATAGAATATTGTTTATTTCTAAAAAATCTAGTAATCTTTTCCTCATAGCTTTTTCAAAAAGCTTGGAAAATATAGAAAGCAAGGAGACAGGACGGTATAGCTCAACAGATTCAGGATCACCTCTTTTAAAAAATGGGCACAATAATAGCGTGTTTTAGTCTATTTGGAAATAATCCATTAATAAAACTTATATTAACTAATTTTGCTAATGTCTCGGCTATTAAATGAATATTTTTCTTAACAGTTAGTATATTAATATTATCAAATCCAGATGATCCCTTGTTTGCCATACCATTTACAATATCAATTATTTCTACAGAGTCTACTGGCCTGAGATACAGTGAGTTAACTTGCCTATTTATTATTCTTATATCTAAAATAGTATTGAAATTGGTATTATTACGCGCAACCCTAGTAAAATATTCAATAAATTGATTTGCAATTTCGTGTTCATTGACAATTACCTGACCTGAACTAGTTTTAATCCTATGAATTGATTTCTGTTGCTGGCCAGTCATTTTATTAATTAGTTGCCATTTACTTCGAGAGTTACCGCATTGTTCAAGTAAATTCTTGTAATACTGATTTTTTCTACAATCGAGATCATGTGATAGTTTAATTTTGAAGTTATTATAAAACAATTTTAGATCAGCATCATACGGTCGTATCTTTAACCTTTTATAAAGTTTATTTCTCAATTCAATTCGCTTGAGCAAGTTATAGTTTATCCATGGGCTTATTTGTTTGGCTTTTCCAAGTTTATTGTTTGAAAATGTATTTACATGTGTATTGTTTTTTATATATTCAGAAAATGTATTGTGAAAATTATCAAAACTTAGGTTACAATCAAAATCGTTCAGAATCAAATTCCAGTCAGTTGTCTCTAAATCTGAGGCTAATTTTGCAAAATCAATATGGCTTTTGTGTAATGTAGAACTCAGAAGGTTTTGTGGTTGTTTTAAATCATTAATTGAAAAGGACAATCCTATTGGATAGTGATCTGACATGTCAATTTCAAAAATGGCTGATTTAAATTGAGATATGTTATTATGCCGAACAAAAATGTGATCTATGCAAGTTTTTGAGTTCTGAGTTACTCGAGTTGGTCTATTAATTAGAGAAGTAAAACCATTACCTACCAATAATGTCAAAAAAGAATCCTTAATTTGACTATGATTTTGTTGAGATATGTCTATATTGACATCACCGACAATCAATGCATTATGTTTCAATAGCCCAAGTACTTGCGGAAATTCATTTATAAAATATTCACTCGAAAAGGAATGCAGTCTATAGACAGCAAGTAACGAAAACTGAAGCTGGTTGACCTTGAACTCAATTAGAGTGCAATCAGCTGATTGTAGCCGGCAGGCGACTTGCCTAGCGCAAATACTATTGTTGACATAAACCAACGTCCCACCTGCTCTGTATGACTCATTGCAACAGGCAAAGCAAGAGTAGCCAGGTATTGAAAACAACCCAACTTCCGATTCAGAAATCCATACTTCACTCATTACTATGAAACTTGGAGAATATTTCTCAAAAAAATCATTAAATATTGCCATAAATAAATTAAAATTTTTCCTAGCACTACGAATATTAATGTGAATTACCCTAACCTCATTGTTTCTCTCATTGAAAATTGAATTGTCTAAAGTTGAGTAATAAACACTGTCACTTATTATATCATCCATCAATCCAATCTATATTAACTCGTGATTGATTAAAGGTCCTAACTAAAACGGGCAGAGTGACTGACAAAGTATCTTTTAAAAAGCGCAAAGAAATGTCGGCCCCGACTGCATTGCTGGTCATCCTCATAATCGCAGTCAGCTTCATTCACGGGAGTGATAGAGAACTGCCGCAAGGTGCCGCCGCAATGAGGAGCAGTCTCAAGCTCGGAGGTATCGTTACGAGCTCCAGATATATCAGCAGGACCATTCACAAAGTAATGGTCTTTAATCATTTATTATGTTAAAGATCCAATGCCAATGTCTTTTACCCTATTCCACAATGATTTAGTAGATAGACGCTCGGACAGAGCTGTGAGATAAAATCGAGAATTGGAATTTCTAATTTGCTGCTGAGTATAATTCCTCAGACATTTGTAAACAGCTCAATCTAGAGCAGACATATACCACTTAACTACGCGCATAAGCGTATCCAGAGGGGTTTGAGGATTACGACCCCTCCCTCGTTGATGAAAATATTCAAGGTATATTTTAACTTGCGTTAAACTGAAAGTATACTCGTAGTCAAACAATGTATCTTAATCCAGTTTTGTTTGAATTTCGTTTTATATTTTAACTATAACAGCTGACATATAGTGGAACACAAGACTCATGCTATGTCATGTTTGGGATGAGAGTCCGTCTGCGACCCGTGGGAGTTGACAAAATATATACAGACCCCACATCCACCGCTTCGGGCGAGAGGGACAGCGAGGAATGGCCATGAACGCCTACTTAGGTCATCTCATATGTAACAGCTGACATATAGTGGAACACAAGACTCATGCTATGTCATTTTTGGGATGAGAGTCCGTCTGCGACCCGTGGGAGTTGACAAAATATATACAGACCTCACATCCACCGCTTCGGGCGAGAGGGACAGCGAGGAATGGCCATGAACGCCTACTTAGGTCATCTCATATGTAACAGCTGACATATAGTGGAACACAAGACTCATGCTATGTCATTTTTGGGATGAGAGTCCGTCTGCGACCCGTGGGAGTTGACAAAATATATACAGACCTCACATCCACCGCTTCGGGCGAGAGGGACAGCGAGGAATGGCCATGAACGGCTACTTAGGTCATCTCATATGTAACAGCTGACATATAGTGGAACACAAGACTCATGCTATGTCATTTTTGGGATGACAAGTCCGTCTGCGACCCGTGGGAGTTGACTAAATATATACAGACCTCACATCCACCGCTTCGGGCGAGAGGGACAGCGAGGAATGGCCATGAACGCCTACTTAGGTCATCTCATATGTAACAGCTGACATATAGTGGAACACAAGACTCATGCTATGTCATTTTTGGGATGACAAGTCCGTCTGCGACCCGTGGGAGTTGACTAAAATATATACAGACCTCACATCCACCGCTTCGGGCGAGAGGGACAGCGAGAGGAATGGCCATGAACGCCTACTTAGGTCATCTCATATGTAACAGCTGACATATAGTGGAACACAAGACTCATGCTATGTCATGTTTGGGATGAGAGTCCGTCTGCGACCCGTGGGAGTTGACAAAATATATACAGACCTCACATCCACCGCTTCGGGCGAGAGGGACAGCGAGGAATGGCCATGAACGCCTACTTAGGTCATCTCATATGTAACAGCTGACATATAGTGGAACACAAGACTCATGCTATGTCATTTTTAGGATGACAAGTCCGTCTGCGACCCGTGGGAGTTGACTAAATATATACAGACCTCACATCCACCGCTTCGGGCGAAAGCAAAGGCCATGAACCCCTACAGGTCATTTCATTGAACGGCTAATTTGTAATAGTATTAATGTTGTTATCATTGCTTTCGTTCTTGGCGCTACTCTTTTATTAGTGAATTGTGTTATTAATGAATACATAGTACATTGGTAGCATAGTACTAACAAAATATAATAAAAGTACAAAACCTCTAAATTACTGATTTTATCATTTAAAAATTTTATATTTCATAAAAGTCATAAAATTTTACTCTCTATTACTGTTACACTTCTCCGGTATTGTTCCAATGAACATTGTGACAAATACAAAATCATCGCTTGTCATAACATGTTTTATAGTAGTTGACCTACCAATAAAAATAAAATAATGAACTTTCAACCCTTTGCCGGTGAACTTCTGATATATCTGAAGTTATGGAATAGCCCATTTTATTTACTTTATAAAATATTTGAACGAATGTTCACAAAAACTGTCCATAACCAGAGTAATGAAATATCGTGGTCATATAATATTCGACTTGAAGTTCTTATTTTTCAATGTTTTATTTTACACAATAAAATATATATATATATATATTATGAGGGAAGTGTTAAGATGCTATCTGACGGTTAGTTCCGGTTACTTAGGATTAGGTTAGCTTTACTAATCTTAAAAAGCAGTTGGGAAAACACCCTGAGTGTTAGATTTTAACAAAATACTCAAGTGAGGGGATAGTTAAAAAACAAAGGCTAGTGAGGAACAAACATTCAGTTTTAATACCATTTTTAAGAGTGCTGAATGCATCTAGAGAAACAAATATCTGGATTTTGTAGGAGTAAAATTCAACTAAATTTATTAATAAGAGGGAAGTTTGAAGATCTACATTGAACAGTGGTAAGACTGGCTTGTTTACTGGAATAAAAGAATTTAGATTTTAATGTAGCAATGTTGTCGGTGAAGTTAGTCTTTAAAGTATAGAACTTTCTTGGAGATCGTGTGTGATAATCCCGTCGAGTTTAAATTCACCCATATCACGCTTCGATGCCGAAGATTATAAACTATAATTTTCTAGGTTCCCCTTAGAGGGTTAGCGATAACGACAATCAAGGCCATGGCATGAGCAATATGTTTTGTATTCAAACTTCTTTAATTTATAATTTCTATTAATTCTGGTGGGCCATTGATATGTAAAACATAAGCATCTTGAAGTTCTCGTTTGTTCATTTCTTATTTTTGTAATTCTAAGCAATATATGGGTCAACCTCGATTTTTCTCATATTACAATACAATGTTCCAATAGTCAATTAGAAAAGGAAATTACTAGAATTTCTTGCAGGAAAGCAGTTATAGGAAGCAGGCAACCGCCAGACGGTCATATATTGCTTAGAATTACCTATTAGTGATCAGGGGCACTGACGTGATCTGGGCTTCAAATTTGGAACTACTCGAGTTATTTTTTTTTTCTAAAAGAGCAAGCAGCGCGAAGCGCTGCGCAGCGGGCAGGCATCGTGCGTGATCCTTTTTTTTAAAAAAATTACTGATAAATTGTTATTACATATTACAATATAATGTAGGTAATGTATGTAAAACAATTTTAAACACATGACCGTCTGGCGGTTGCCTGCTCCCTATAACTGCTTTCCAGCAAGAAATTCTAGTCATTTCCTTTTCTAATTGACTATTGGTCATTATATTGTAATATGAGAAAAATCGAGGTTGACCCATATATTGCTTAGAATTACCCTTATTTTATTATTAAACAACTTTGGCTATAACAAATTAATGATTTGTCTTTCAACATCTCTTTCATTAAACACTATTCCAATTTTTATGTTGCAATTTTTCCCAACTTTTTCACTACAAATTTATTATCAGTTTTAATTTTTTTAGATTGTGCTTGCTTCTTTTATAAAACGCTAATTTGTTATGTGAAAGATTAAGAAGTTGTCTGCACCGTGCTTCTTCTGTTAGATCTCATGTTAGTTTGATGTTTGTCTAACACTGTAACCCAAAAGAATGTCTAATATGACAATAGAGTCTTCGTTATCACTAATATGATAACATTAAAACTGCCAAAAAACAAAACAGAGTTATTTTTCGTCGATTTACGAGTATACTCGTGTACGTTCATTAATGATTACGATAGTTATTTATCGGTCACTGTAACGTGTTTCTATCACACTTCGTGTATAACAATCCAAAATTAAACAACTAAAGTAACGAGAGATATCGTGCTTTTATAACTTGATAATTTGTAACTGGAATTTCATATTTTCTATTTCTATATTTGCTCATTGCCGAGCGTCTGACGTGTCTATGCGCAATACACGCAATAACAGCTCAGCGGCGGTAAAACTCAATACTAATTTCATGTATCAAAATTTGTGTAGTTGTATACACAGCAAATATATCCTCTATAAAAATACACGTCGATTTGAATCTCAATATTTTTATCAGGAATGGCATGATTTGTGGAATAAAAAAAAAAAAAAAAAAAAAAAAAAACAAACGTAAAATACATATTCAAGTACGAGTAATACAAATACACACCCATATTTTCAAGAAAAAAAGTAGAAAAAACCCATATTATAATTTATAAATTGTAGGTAAAAGGTGGAGGATGTGTCTTGTAGTTCTAAAGATATAACCAGTTTCCTGCGCCTCTGTTATTCTCATTAATACAGAGTTGTCTTAAAATTCCTTTGTGTTATCGGGCAGTCCCCAAAAGAAATTTTCGCTTGTTACAGCCGTGTTTGTAGAGCGCAAGTAAGAATAATAATAACAACGCTCTCAGACGTTTGTTAAATTTACAATTTTAAATATTATTAACATATACGGTATTCCAGGAGGAGAGGGGTTCTCCCGCACCCCAGGTTCACTGAGAGGTACAGAAGATTTGTAGTGGTAACCCCCCCCCCCCCTAGGTCACGCCTATGGCTTCACGAAAAGAAAAATATCTTTGTTTCTGAAGTTTGATAAAATCACATGGAGCAGGAGCTTTAGTAACTCGTTTGGTGATAACTGTTGCATATCGTTTGAATACACGGATAAGAAAAAGATTAATCTTAAAATCATTAATTTTGTTAGCTGAGGTGACTTCATGCCAAGGGAGTAAAAGAGCATCGGCAAGCATGATCCATGCCCTTATAATTTCTATACTTGATAAATTTAGCTTTCGCTTTGGGCGAGTGGATTTTATAAGTACAAAAAATTAAATCGTGCTTTGAAAGGCCGCGGACAGGAAGTTGTCCGTCATATGCAACCTGGGTCGGGTCAGTAACAGCAATGATGTCAAGTAACGTGTCAGCAGCAGTAGTATGGTGGGTTGCTTGGAGCGTTAGCAAAGCCATATTACAAGAGTGAAGTATAATCAGTTAATAAGTTTGGTCGCAAGTAGCAGGACCGAGTATGTCTGTGTTCAAATGGCAAGAACATGACTGTAACGAGTCATTTCGCCCAGAAGCACAAGTTCGAATTCAGCAAGAAAATCTAAAATTAGGAGCTTTATAACATACTCCAATTAAGATGTGTATTCCGTTAATATTGACGTCCAGCATTCACTGTAGCTGCTCGAGTTTGGTGAAGTTAGCAGAACTTTTCGGTAAGTGCTGTCACGAGGAAATGCTTAACAGTGTGGGTTGCAAGAAATTTCACTACACTGTACTGTTTAACACTGTACTGGTTTTGTACTGTTTGTAACTAAGTGGAATAAACCATTCCAATCTTAAACACCAACTGCCGGAACATCATATTTAATATAACTCTCACTGATCCGTCTCCAAAAGATCTGTTTGAAAGTTAGGCCACCGATACGACGTATAAGACTAAAAGTGACAAGTTTTTTCGATTTGGAGGACAGAACCATGCAATAAATCCACTTAGAGAAGAAACTACAAATTTGTGGTTAATAATCATATATTAATTCATATGGAAAATACACACTAAAAATCTTTAAAACTGATATTTTTTGTTTGTTTTCAACATTTTTTGACAATTTGTTTATGTAAAGTGGTTTTCAAAATTGGTTTTTAACTGAAAATATCACATATTGTAAATCATACAGTGCAATATAAAACTGGGATACAATCTAACTTTGGATAAGTCATACTAATGCAAAAACCTCTAATCTTCCAAAATGAAAAA
>NW_025780632.1:0-48400 GCF_021130785.1 Homalodisca vitripennis | reverse complement strand
TGTTTGGATTTTATTTTTTAATATAGCTTTTTAAACCCTCGTAACGTACTTTCCATTAACTAAAAATTATATTATAGACATTACACATCTGTTCACAGAGTAGGTCAAACTTGTTTTACAAGTGGCTTTGCTCTCATTGCCCTGTGACTTTGACTTATCTTTTCTGGTATTATATTGTAAAATTTAGGGCCCGGGGAAGTATTTAGGTGTCAAACCTAAAGACATAAGTTAAATAGACATACATACAAAAATAAAAAAACTAAACCAGCGTTAGAGGCGATGACTTCACAAGATACAAGTTTTTACTTGGACAAAAAAATTTTTCCAGCCTACTGAGTAAAAAATTTTTTTTTTTCAGTAACGCTTAGTTGAATGCCATAAGACCGACATGCACCATTTTAGTGACTCATACTTGCCAAAAAAAAATAATGTTTATAAAAATAATAGTCACCAATGTAAACTTTCACGAGGCAACTGCGTATAGGTCCCAATATTGGTTATTAGAATGATATGAATATGGGGTTTTCTAGGACACTCTTTGGGGACAGACGAAATCAATGTAAAATAATGTCCATTGTAACCATAACAAATCTGAGAAATCAAACAGGAAAAATCACATGTTGAACTAACCCCGAATCTATATCTGTTTTACTGTTTCATTGTAGCTTTCTAAATTTTTCTTAAGCTGTTTTAAAATGAAAAAATCCAGAAATCTTAAAATGAAAAATCTATAAACGGAAAAAATGAAATATTGCTAACAATCACTCGAGAAGTCGGGGAGAATTGTGGAGTAAAAACTAAACTGCCGCATTGCCTTTCACGAGTTCTTCATTTACTTTCTCCAAATGTACTATAACAATCATCAAGATTTCAGGTTTAAAATCGTAGTCAAATTCAATGTCCAAAAATGAAAGATTATAGGTAAAATCTTCTGCATAATAAACTCGTGAATTATTAAAACCTAACAAACCTAATGTATTCTTTGAAAAAGGAAAATAATGTTTGCAACGGTTTCCAAGAGATAAGTAAAAATTTTTATTCTGTTTTTCCAAATTCTGTAACAAATTGTGTTTGTTTTTTACCTCCCATATTGCAATTTTGTTTAGCAGATTATTCAAATGTGTTAGTTTTATTTCGAAATTTCTTAGGGTTTAGTGTCTTTCATACAAAATTAAATTCACATCTCTACAAACTAATCTTTTATCAACAATTTCTCGCTCTATTATACACTTGTAACAGTTGCAAATATACTCATTTCCATTTTTACAAAAAGAATAAATGGACAGGTATGGAACTAACTCAGCCGAGATATAATTTTTGCACGCAAATGTATATTTTAACATTTCCAACTACCGAGATAAAAAGAGAATGATTTTATTTTATTATTTAACTATTTAGGATATTTTGACTATGATTACAAAGATTATTCCCCGGAAGCAAATCGTGATTTTTCATCAGCGAAAGAGTAAAAATATTTTTGAAGTTTTAGAAGGAATTGAAAGAGAAACAATATGAACATTCATTAACTACTGAAATTTCTCTAATATCTTTCATATCACATCATAGGCTAAAATTTCTCAGAAACAACATCAACATAACAAAATCGCGTTTTGGTACACATTTTGAAAATCCATATTGATAATTATATCGTTCTTTGAAACCAGAAATATGTTGTCAAACGCTTTGTTGTATCAATGACATAAAAGGTCCTATTCGCTAAATGTTCTTTAGGATTATAATACATTTCCCATATTTTTGTAGTAAACTTTCTTAAAAATCTTGATACATCTGAATACATGATTCTGAAAAGACCTCCTGAAATGTTTTAAAATTTGTAATTCATCTGGGATATAAGAACCGTTCAATTTTTTACTCTGATATTTTTTACATTCAAACTATCAAACTTTGAAGGATTTTTTCTCTTGATTTTCTTCTATCAGTTTTGAAAACCTATAATAACAAACTTAGGGATTGAAGATATTTCTTATAATATTTTTGTGATATCGAACTAATAACTTGTTCCGGAAATATCCTTTTTTTGCTCATACATTGCCCCAATCTAGAAAATTTTAAAAACATAATGTTTGAGATTTTGTAAGTTCATTCAATCAACTGAATTTTACACGTGGTTTTTGTTAAAATAAAGTCATCCGGAAAACTCTAATGAAAAACTCGTTAAATTGTAATTTTGGCCATCAACAGGCATAATATAAAAAAAAACATATCCAGTTTGCAGTCCTTCAGAATCACATCATGCGACTTCAGCTCTTATGTAAACATAATGTAAAATCCACCTTTATAAGATTTGGGAAAAATTTACATTTTCAAAGAAACCTAAGCCGGAAATGTGCTAAAATCACCGAACCGCATTCAAATTGTCCCAATTTAAAAGTTGATTTCAAAACTGTTTGAAAATACATCACTTTGGAATATACAAATTTTGCCTTTTTAATAGTCTTAATTGGCCACCAGTTTTCGACTTCTTCTATCAATTTTTATTGTGTTTTCTTACTTCAATCTTAGAAAATAAAAACGGTATAAAATTATCGATTAATCTAACATTATCAGTTCCAAGATATGCTTGACCATCTTGTTTTGTTAAAGTTCCAGAAATATAACACAAACTGGAAGTTAGACGAGCAAAAGTTTATCTCCAAAATCAATATTTAACTCAGTTCTTTTATTCGGTTCATTCAAATGTTGTTACTAAATGGATAGAAACTTTTTAAACTCCGCCCTTTCAATATCCACTAGCATAATTTTCTGTATTCCCGCCATTTATAAGAGAAAAAATTTAAACATCTTATAAGAAAGATATCATTTTTTCATCGATCTAATGTACTTTTTAATAGAGAAAAATATAAATAAATTATTAGGTCATTTTTAATGATCTAGCTTCGTCATATTTCGGGATTCTCTTCCATTACAATTTGCGGATCTCGTCACATATTCAATAAAAATTTGCACAGGATAGTAACCGCTATCTATAATATTGTTCCCCAATCAACTGTATCTTTATTTTCATCCAAAAAATTTTATACTCAAGTGTTGATAGAGACAAAGAACAGACATATGATCTTTTAATTGATAATGTAATATCATTCTTGAATGAACTCTGGGACAAAGATTTTGAGTATTTAGCAATGTTATACCCAAATTCAATTTGGTTTACGAATAATCTCATCATATCTTCTGATAATTTCATAATTTATTGAGAAATGTCCATCCCAATGTTCTTTTGTCAAATCTCTTTCGGTTGCATTATAAAAAGATCGAAAGCACCAATTCCCGCCATCTCTATTTATTAAGAAAAAAATTTCAAGTTTTTAAAAATTGGCTCTTTTTTAGCGTTACATTACAGCACCTTTTCCAGAAATTCTTTTAACTCCATTGATATTTCATAGTATTTTTACATCATTTGTTGCAGTTTATTTCTTTACATCCTCACACAGTATAATACCGCCATTTATTTAGGGAAAATTTATCGTGCATAAAACCCAAACGAGAATACCTATTTCATTAATGATCTATCCTCGAACTTATTAATTTTTCTTCTAATTTTTTGAAATTTTTGACAGCATAAGAATCATTGTATTCACCAAATTTTATGACCAAATTAATCTCAAAAGATTTCGTAGCATCTAAACTAAACTTAATCAAAAGATCTTTAAAATTAGTAGTTTTTCATTAATTTCAAACTAAACAAACACATCGTCCTACTGATACTTCTATTTCTGGCTTCTACACTTGTCATAGACTTCTGTTGTCAATCTTTAACATGCTCTTTAATGAATCTCATAATTTTGTTTTAGTTCATTAGAACATTTTAAATATGAGTCTTCTAATTGGAATCATTACAACAACATCAAAAAGAATTAATTCCTTTACTAACACTGCTAATTCTTTTTCCTTTAAAATCTAAGGGGCATTTTTAACATTCGGAGACGATGTAAATCAACAATATCGATGTTTTCTGATATTTTAGCGTTTTAAAATTTGTTCTTTAACAACAACACATGTTTGGTCAATACCAGGCGTCGAAGCACGACATTCTTTTTTTATTAGCCAAACAACATAATTCTTTTTCAACTGTTGATCGCTTCAGTAATTTTATCCAGCTTTTTCAATATGAGACATTAAATTGGTAAAATAATTTTTTTACACAATCAACAGACTTCTTTTTCCAAATGTTTTTTATTTTATCAGCAACTTCATTTGAACTCATAGAAATTTTTGCAAGTTTGTTTATCATATTCTGCTTATAATCTTCAATCTCGACACAAACATATCTGAATCTGGAAGGGTTTGTAATAAATTTTCTAACTTGTTATCAAACTCATTTCTCAAAGCTATCAGAAATTGAAAAACTATTATCTACATTTTGAAAATTTGTGTACCAAAATACGCTCAAAAATATTTGTGAATCCATATTTTATTAAGCAATAATTTGTTAACAACTTCTTTAAAATCTTTACCATTACTCAGTTCATTCAAAAACAAAAACACATAAATGACACCACAAAATTGGGGATCTTGTAGTCTTGAATTTGAAATCGTTTTAGATAAACGTTTGATTTTTTCAAATATTTAAAATCAATTCTATAGGTGGTTTGTCCTCAAAATTCATCCATACGAACAAATAACATGCATTCTTATCATTTTTTATAATAACAAAACCAATGCTGTTTCACTTCCCATAATCGGAGTCTAAATTTTCACAATTCCACATTCAAATTTTCTTTTAACTTTTCAGATAATCGTATCGTCTCATAAGATTCCTCTAAAATGTTTAAATATTTTCCAATTTCTCCAATTCCCCGAAATTTGTTAAAGGGGTTTAAAATTTATTTTTCAATGTTTGATTTCACGTAATTCAAAAAGTTTTTTCATCTACTCCAGAATCCTGTAACATCATCCAACTCTTTATCTAACCCCAATTTAAAAATGTTTCGAACAATAGGAAATCACTTCTTTTTTAACGATTGGAGCAGCTTTAACGAACATAATGAACAACCTTTTTAACAACTGAATATTTTCTCCCAAAATCTAATAAATCTTGTCAAAATTCCACCATTGTTTGAGTTCTTTCAACTGATTATAATAAAATTCTCTCTGGTTCCTTTTATTTTTTTTCTTATTTTTTTTCGATTTATTGTATGTTCTATTTGTTAAAATATCTATCATTCGCCATTATTTTTAGTTGAATCTATTTTTAAAAATGAATACTAAACGGTATTTTTTTCTAAAAGCGGATTTTAATTTTTTAATTTTGATTTTTGCTGAAAAATTTACGTTCACCTCCATTTATATAGTGTAAGAATTTCAAGTTCCTCCTTCGATTCCCCCTTGCCCTATTTTCCCTCTTCAAAAACATGCTCCAGCGTTGGAATAGCGCAACAAATCTTTTTTTTTTTCAACCGCTCAACTAGCATCTTTTTTACAAATCATTCCATTGCCTTATCTTGCAAAACTTTATCTGCTATATGTGCTGGAATTGTGTTCTCTATGTTTTGCAAAAAATATCGTGTTCCATAGCAGCTTGATCTATTTATTCACACCAGGATCTCCTCTTTTAGTCCTTTTTTCTCGAGGGTTTTGGTGCCAGGCCCCAGATACTGATAATTTGGTACGTGTCCATTCAAAAGGTAAATTGGTTGATAATATCATTCAAAAGTCCACTACCCTCAATCATAGATGAACTTATTGCCGGAAAAATGTCGTTTTAATATTTTAATTCCATCAGGTTTTTCAATCATTTCGTCAAGTTTGTTCGAAATAAAAGCTTTAATTGCTTTCTTTCATTCAAAAATTGTTATTTCCAGCCCCTTTCTCTTGAGCATAAATATAATTAATAATTCCGTCGATTTTTGTCAAATCGTTGATTATATCTGTACTCAATCCTTATTATCACTGATTTTTATTACACCTGATCCTTCGATTCGTTTTTCCCCCAAATTGGTTTAATCAAATTTGAGTATTTTTACCTTTACTTGTCTTTGGTTTCCTTATTTGATGGATCATTATTTTTTGTAAAAATTGACATCAGATTTCCATAAAATTTCGTATACTTTATTTCAAATCTTCTTCAGAAATATAAATTCATCTTTTTTGGAGCTTCATAGACTGTTAATAATCTCCATAAACCTTGATTTCCCTTCATCATGTTTTTTTCATTAGATAATGATATCATTATGTTCAAAATTTAACGGGTAAATTTCCATCATAAAAACTTCTCTTTTTCTGTTCCCAAATACAAACCAAAATTTAATCACTCCTTTGCTCTAGGGGAAGAAATTTTTTACCAATTTCACCCCAAATTATTATATCCTTGTTTCCAGACTTATTTGGTTCAACTATGGTAGAGTCTTCAATGATTCGAGGTCTAAATGTGGTGAAGATGTAATTTTTGGCAATTCAAACTCAGATCTTGTATCGAAATATCGCAAACTGTCGTACAACTGGAACCAAATTCATTAAATTTTTGATTATCGCTTAAAACATTTTCAATTTTGCCCTCAACAAATTTTTTATTGTCAGAAGTTACAGGGTTGATTAATTTTTTAATAAATTCTTGTTCTTTTTCATCAATTCGAATCTGTTCTTTAAATCTTTTGATTTAATTTCTTTTCTATTTGATCAAGTTTTGTTTGCTTCTTCTGAAGTTACGTTCGCCATTTATTTTAAAAAATTTTTGAAACGTGAACGTGAACGAGAACGAGAACGAGAACGTGAACGTGTAACGTAAACGTGTACACGAAGCGTGAAAAACGTAACAAGATTACCGTTTTTTCAGTTGTTTTCATATGTAAATAAAAAGTAAAGGATAATGTAAAAATAATTGTAACAAATATTTTATCGAGTAAATTTGTCCAACCACTGAGCAGCATTTATATTAGAAAAATTTATTCCAAATATTTGCCATTTTTAGGCTTCAAATTAGATTAATAAGTTTAAAAATCCGTAGTCTTCCCATTCCAGAATTTTATCACACAACTCAATAAAGTGGTTTTTAAAACTCATATCATAACCAACAAAATTGTTGTAAATCTTTCTCGAACTAAGTGGATCGTCTTTGCTTAAAAACACACAACATAATTCAAATTATTTCTAATAAACTGTTACATATCAACCCTTTAAAAAAGGCATTGAGAAAGATAGATACTAAGAGGATATTTTTGTGACGAGACTTTACGAAATATTCCCCTTAATAAGGACTTGATTTTCCCCAAAATACAATCATCAAAAACGATTAACGAATTGTGATTACATTCGCTTAATGGAACTATTCCCTCAGAAGCATTGTAAAAATGGAATATTTTTCTTTGCCTTAAGTTCCTTCTCAATATTTTCAAATCTTTCTTGTAATTTTTTATAGGCGTCTTGTTCTAAAGATTTACTAAAACATACAAATTGGAATAAGGGAATCAACCTATTGTAAGATAAAATTCAATAATAAAAGTTTGTTTTTCAACATCCACTTGTAACCAACAATTGAACAATCTGATTTGGTTGATCTTTCTTATTTTCTTCAAACGTTGAAGTATTTATTCCTGATCTTTTTGCTTTAAAAATTTCTTCTCCATTAAATAGCGACAAATAAGCAGTTCAAGTTGACTTCAGAAAGCTCTCAATTATTTGTTAAACTATGGGAACATCTCTATACACTTAGAGAGGAAGAACAAATTATTTTATTCGGTTGTTAAGCGGTTTTTATTCTGACAATGTTGTAATAAATATTATGAAAAAAGTTCTTCCTTAATGGTAATAGGATATTAGTGAGAAGACAATAACAAAATATTATGGTTTAAACAAAGATATTATACCCTTCGATTAAACACATAAAAAATTCCCCTTAAAAATTATCTGAAAACATTCAAACAACAATAAATCTTTAAACTTTGACGAACAAACAAGTTGAAATGCAAAAAAATTATCTCTCTAATAAAATTCAAATAAATCTCCGGTGGTAAGAATAATGTTTTCATCAACAATTAATGTAGATTTATTAGGGGTTTGTTCAAGAAAACTATTGAGCCCAAATCAGGTAATATTTAAGGAAATAAAACGCCAAATTTAGACTCGTTTTGATGTAAATGGAAGTAACACTGTAATCTCGTTGGAACCTATTTTGAAACAAATACCGAACATCTTCCACAAAAGATCGGAAAATTTTTGTTACCTTTCTTTCCAAATGTTCTATTGATCAAAAATTAAGTGAAAACACCGAATGAAATATGACTATATTCCAATAGAAAAAATATGAAAAGAATTCAAATAAATCGTCTTAACTGTGTCAAGACTCTGAAGGAAAATTTATTGAAAAATGAGAGAACAACTACAAATTACTTAAGATTGTTGAAGCAACGGACATGAAACAAGGGGGTCTATTTGAATAGACTTACTCTTTAAACTTTCAAGAAAAGACTAGAAGATATACATTTTCAAGGGTATCGAATCGCGACTCTTACAAAATTAACATCCAGACACTATTTTCGACCTTTAAACCTCAAAATAATAATTGCTTGTTAAATTTTTTTCTATCTAAATGGAGTTCAGTCCAATAGATCTAGAAATAAATCAACTTTACAATCAGATAACACGATATCTTAACGATGTAAGACGAAAACAATGTGATCTGGGGTTTACTGCTAAAGATGTTGCAGAAATTTTACAATATGAAAATACTAAGACAAGCAATTCATAAAAAATATTGATAAAGACGAGAAAAATAGCCCTTTTATAAATTATAACATACAAGAGTCTAAAAAAAAAATGCCATAGACGCCCTTTCCAAAAATCATCATCCTGACACTATTTTCGTTAATGAAATCTGGGGCCCTTTATTCTCGAAATAAAACTTACAAGTTAAATTTCTTTTCTATCTAAATGAGGTCATTGTGAATCTACTCAAATTTTCAATAATAAAAGAAAATTTTAACAATATGGTTGACGAAAATAATGAATCTTGGATCTTAAAGCAAAAGATATTGCAGAAATATTGGAATTTAAAATACGAAGTGAAAGCGATTAGAGATCACGTTAAAGACAAATATAAAAAAACAACGATAACATGATTCAGAGGGGGGGAACGATCCGTTCTTACCTTCAAATACTGTTTCAAAAAAACACTATTTTTCATTAATGTAAACCGGCATAATATTCTTTATACTGAAATCTAGAAATGAAGATTGCAGAAACGTTTCAAAATTTGGGTTTCAAAGCAAAAGATGTTGTGCAGAAATTTTAGGAATATGAAAAACACGAGGCAAGCCTATCATAAATAATGTAGATAATGAATGATAAAAACAACTTTTGTATGTATAAATTACAGGAGTTCTATCCCATAACCCCCGAGAAACAAGGGGCATATTTCGAATGGCCCCCTTAACAAAATCTTCATTCCTACCACTGTTTTTATCAATGAATCTGGACTTTACAATGAAAAAGTTTCTAAATTTAATTTAAACTCTAGATATTATGATATTTTAGTCCTGTAAAATGTTTTTTTGAAGATGAGGTAACGCATTGAAATGATTCGTCCACACTCGCAAAGAGTCGGTTTCTTTTGACCTTTTTTAATAATTCTTTTAGCACCAATCTTTACAATGTGCATGTTTTTTATCTAAATTTATACAATACAGCCGCATGTGTAACGTCACTCACTGATGGATTATACAAATTCTAACCTACTTCTAAAGTGATAGTGAAGAACTTGAAATTTTGGGAAACGCAGGTAACCTTTTTGCCCATGTAACCAACAGGAAAAAAGTCTGAAAAACCGGGGGAATTATTTAGTTTTACAAAGCCCCTCCAAAAAATTCCCAGAAAAATCGCGCATTCTTACCCTTGGCAGGCCTTATTGTAAGCCCGATACGGCTTAACCGTTTTCGGAGCCTAGCTTCGATCTCGACGAAAAATCGTTAGTCAATGAATGAAGTGAACTACAAAAAAGGTCCAGTGACTTTTTATCATCTTCCATGGTTAAAAGCCGAAAAAACTCCTCGAACATTGAAAATTTCCAGAGATTTTTTCGATAAACATAATGTATCGAGCCCGATAGCGGCACGGGAACCCGTGTGGTCGTAGCTCAATCTTGATTGACCCATCAAAAATTAGCAAATTTGCGCGATCTACAGGAAAAGGGTTTCTAGTGACCTTATTTGCCTCTATCCTCCATTTTTTTTTGGCCGAATAAACGTGATTATGTGCAATTTTTTTTGTAATATTTACGTGAAAAGTTTGTTTTTGAGGGTCAGATAGCGGCGAAAAACCATTGGGGTCGGAGTTCAAAATAAATCAACAGGTTAGATTTATAAATAATGTGATCTTACAAAAAAGTCAGTGACATTTTACTCTATCTCATTGGTTTGTCCGCAAAATGCTATTAAGATGAAAATATTTGGGAAATTTTCGCCTAAAAATTTACATTCCCGGGCTTGATTAAACGGGCCCCTAAACGGTTTTGGTCGTAGCTCAAACAAAATCTTCAATCGGAATTAGGGAAAATGACGTTGATCTACAAAAAAGAGTCAGTAACGATTTTGCCCTATCCTCATCGGTTTTGGGGCCGCATAACGCGTTTTTTAAAGTTTTGATTTTTTGATTTTACGTGATAATTTTGTTTTCTGGGCTCTATTTCAGAACAAAATGCTTTAGTTCTAGCCCAGATTTTAACAAATTTTATTTTAATACAAAATAATTGCGATCTACAACAAAAGATCATTGATCTTTTACTTCTAATCTTCATATGATATAGCCGTTTTTAAAACAGTGATTATATTGTAATTGTCACTTAAAAAACTTACTTTTCGTGGCTTTCGACTAGTGGCCGCAATCCGTGCGCGGTCCCTAAGCTTAAATGTAAATCTTTTTGTAACGTAGCCTATTCATAGGATCTACAAAAAAAGGTCCAGTAGCTTTTTCTGTCCGTTTATCTTTCCGTAAGCCTGATAAATGGCCTCTAAAAAGGCAAATTCTTTGTCCGTACACTTTTAGGCGTTTTTTAAAATTTTTGCAACTATAATTTAGATGGCGATTCATGCTGGTTCCATATTGACCATTGTATTACTTATATTTTAACGGAGTGACCCTAAATAACCCCCACTCCACATCGGGTAGTTGGACTGGAGCGTTGTAAGTGAAAGCTTCTAATAGAAGATATGGGGACAGAGTGTTTTTTTTATTTTTATTTTATATTTTATGAGAGTATTAGTTCATGTGTCCAAAACTCTGGCCGTGGAAATGATAATTTCCGAAGTAATTTAAAACCCCCTGATCAACGTTTTGTTTTGATAAAAATTACTGTACACATGTTCTCGTAGCACAGACGCACATTTCCCCCAAAAAAGTTACCATAACCACGGTTTCTTATAACCCCTGATAACATTAAACCCTCCTCCCGAAGAATTTCCTGGTTGTTGAACTCCTGATATTAAATTTAAAAACCCCTGATCAAACTTAATAATCTGAATAAAGGTAGTTTTACATTTATTTACACTGTATCTGTTACACACAACAACAGTGCAGCTTTTTATCCCACAAGCGTTTGTTTATACCGAAGCGTTGTAATACCGACTAAACAAGAGATCGTAGCTCAAATCCGAGGGTAAAATCGAAAACACAAAATTAAATTTCCGACAAGAAAGGTCCAGTCACTTTTTGTCGTATCTCTAACGGCTAAGCCACAAAATGGCCTTAGAGACAAAACTTTGATTAAAACTGCAAATTCAATAAAATAGGTCTAATATTATTCCGAATTCCGCTTATCCCCGAATTTTTGGGGCCAACACCCCAAAAGGGGGCTGGGGGTGTGTCATTAACCCCCCGTAACATTACCCCCGCCGGGATTTCCTGGTATGACCAGATAACCATCCTGAGTACATTAAAAACCCCCTGATGTGTTAAACCCCCCCCCGGTAACATTGTACCCACCCTGGGAATTTCCTGGCATGACCCACATGTCCGAATTTTACAAATCACTAAATCTCTTAACCCCCCTTGGGAAGTTCCTGGTATGACAAGATCACCCCCTGATGTCCTTAACCCCTGGTAACGCTAACCCCCCCCCCTTGGGAATTTCCTGGCATTACATAATGGTCCGAATTCTATCATTCTTATTCACTAAATCATTCTTATTCCCGAATTTGGCTAACACCCAAAAGGGGGCCTGGGGGCGGGGTAGCCCCCAGCGAGCCGAAGGCGAGTCTAATATAACCGCATGTGTAACTGACTGACTGACCTCACTCACTCACTCACGTATACTAATTCTAACCTACTTCCAGATGAGTTAGAGACTTGAAAATTTGGTACACAGATAGCTTTCCACGTGTAACCACCAGGAAAGAATCCCGAAAAGTGAGAAATTTTTCATTTTCAACCCCTTCAAAAAAATTCCCAAAAAATCGACGCATTCTTCACCCCTGCAGGCATTTTTTGTAAGCCCGATAGCGCGGGCGAACCGTTGGAGCTAGCTCCGGATCTGACGGAAAATTCATGGTCAGGAATGAAGTGAACTACAAAAAAGGTCTAATGACTTTTTGCTCTATCTTCCATGGTTAAGCGACAAAACGCTCGAACATTTGAAATTCCAGAGATTTTTTCGATAAAAATAATGTTTCAAGCCCGATAGCGGCCGAACCGTTGGTCGTAGCTCAAATCTGATTTGACCCATCAAATTAGCAAATTGCGCGATCTACAGAAAAAGGTCCAGTAATCTTTTGCCCTATCTCGATTGGTTTGGCCGAAAAATAAAAAACGTGATTTATGTACAATTTTGTTGTAACTTTTACGCGAAACTTTTGTTTTTTGGGGTCGATAGCGGGCGAAACCATTGGTCGGAGGTCAAAATAAGGACTAACGTTTTTATTTAGGAAATAAGATGACCTACAAAAAAGGTCCAGTGACTTTTTACTATATTTCCCCTTAGTTTGACCGCAAAAACGCGATTAAGTGAAAATATTGGACATTTTTCGCCTAAAAAATTTACATTCCGGGCTTGATAGCGGCTAAACGGTTGGTCGTAAACTCAAAACAAATTTTAAAACGGGATTTAGGAAATCACGTGATCTACAGAAAAGGTTCAGTGACTTCGGGAGTTGGCTGAGCGTTAAGCTAAGCGTCAATAGTAGATAGGGACAGAGGAATATTTATTATGTTCACACGCACAGACACAATACCCTCTAAAAAAGGCCCAAGTGTGTCATTAACCCCCGGTAATATTAACCCCCCCCCCCCCCGGGGATTTCCTGGTATGACCTGATAACCTCCTGGTTACCATTCAACCCCGCTGATGTGTTAACCCCCCTGGTAACATTTAAACCCCCCCAGGGAATTTCCTGCCATGACCTCATGTCCGAAATTTTACCAGTCACCAAATCATCTTAACCCCCCCCCCCCTGGAAAGATCCTGGTATGACCAGATAACCCCCTGGAGTACTTATCCCCCGGTAACGTTAACCCCCCTGGGAATTTGTTCATATGACCAGACAATATCCTGACGAAAATTAAACCCCCTCTTGTCTTAACCTCCTTAACATTAATCACCCACCCAGGGAATTTCTCGCCTTGACTAGATAGTCTCCTGGTGATATTAAACCCCCTGTTCGACTTAAAATACTGCCTTGAGGTCGGTTTTTATTATGTTTATACTAAACAATTCAAGATAGCTGACCCGTGCAGACTTTTCTCCCGAGCTCATTTCTGGCTAAACCATAGGTCGTAGATCAGATCTGAGGGCACAATCGAAAGACAAAATTAAATTTCCAACAAGAAAGGTCCAGTCACTTTTTTGTCGTATCTCTAACGGTTTAACCGCAAAATGCCCTCAAAGTCAAAAGTTTTTACGAATCCGGAAAAAAATCTATGAAAAAGGTCAATTTTTAAATCCCTTGTCATTTACTTAATGTCCGGACTTAACCAGTCACCGAATTCCGCTTATCCCCGAATTTGGCAAGCGTTTACTTTGGGGGCCTGGGGGCGTAGCCCCCAGCGAGCCGAAGGCGAGTTTTTTACTATAATGCCAATCGTAAAATTTGGAAATATCCTTAATTTCTTTACAAACGCAACATTTTTTTCTCTTCTAACGTTAATTTTTCTATTTTATCGTATAATTCTCTGTTATATTTACTACGACAATCCTTACAATAATAGTATAATCCATCTTTTCTAGTCTTATCTTGAGAAAACTTCGTCAAATCTTTAAATTCTTGACACTTTATACATTTTCTTTTCAGCCTCCATTTATATAGAAAAAATTAAAGCTTTGACTTTCTCAATTCATATTCATAAAAACTTTCCGGTTATTTCTTCATTATTTAAATCTTTTATACTATAAGTTACAGGATCTGTGTTATTAATTTGATAAATCACAAAGATTTCTCTTGACCAATTGTTCTTATATTTGTTTGAAAATGTTTGTTTTTTACTAACAATTCTTACATGATCATTGACTTTAAATTTAGTTTTTGTGTGAATTTCTGGTGGAATATACTTGAAAACGGTCTCTAATAACTCCTTTTCTGCATCTTTATCTACGTCTTTCGGTTTCATTTTTTATTGTGCTGTGAACTGTATCGTTATAATTGTTTTACGATTTTTTGAAGAATATCGATCCATTTAAAGTTTTTATTAATCTCAAAAATTACTTTTCATTCTCTCATTTTGAGTTCTGTTATATCTCTCTACAATACTTGATTTCTCTTCATTTTCAGTATGATAAATCTTAATGTTGTATTTTCTCAAAACATCGTTAAATTCTTTATTTTTAAACTCTAAACACTTATCTGTATGAAGTAGGTTAGGAGGTTTGTGATTGATCCTTATGGCATCTTTTACTATATCTTCGACAGCTTTTGAAACATCCTTGCCGTTTTTTCTTTTGATAGCTCTTGACCAAGCATATTTTGAGAAAGTATCAATAACATTTAACATATACTTGAATCCATCATTTTGATCCGAATAGTTAGACATTATAACTAAATCTGCTGCCCATAAATCGTCAATTCCTAAAGTTATAATTTTTCTCTTTTTAAACTTTTTTCGTACTGGTGCATGAATTTCTCTAGCTTCAATCTCGATTTCTTCCTTATTCTTAGATTCTTTCTTTACTTGTTTTTCATTTGGATTCTTTATAAATTTACTCTTATTTGTCTTACATTTTGAACATTTTGCTGCAATTCTATACAATCCGTTTTTGAGTTTGAACGATTTTAGAATCTATATTTTTCGTTTTTTTCTTGCATTTGTGGCAGTGAATCAAATCATCTTCCATTTACATGTCAAAGTTTCCAAGTTTATTTAACTCATCTAATATATCAGATTTTGCTTCATTTTTATAGCCATAAGGTACTGTATCGATCTTATTTTCTAGGACAATTCTCTTAAAATCTTTAGCGTTCAGTGCCAGCTTGTTTATGGTAACTGTGTACAACTCATGTTTGTAGCTTTTGATTACTGTCATCTCCCTAAATTTCTTCTTTATCTTCGAACAAACATCTCTTCAAGTTTTCGATATTTATTGTTTTATTTACAACGCTTCTCTTAATTCCTTTACACCTAACTGGATTTTTGTATAGATATTTGTACGAGTACATCTTTGATCTTAAACCACAGAATTCTTCTAAAACTTCGCTATTTAGTTCGTCTTTGAATTTTCCTATGACTTTCTTATTTTTAGTACCGAAACATTCATGATCTTTTGGATAATCGCTCGTATCAAAGTCCTCTATATTTTCTTTAATAATTTTAAAAGGATCTCGTTTCAATTCTAGGAAATAACTGTGTGTATCCATGTAACACAGATTCAAATCTGGATCAAACTTCTTTAATTTGTTGTAATAAAACTCGTACATTAGCAATTTTGAGAGGTCGAGAACTGAAAATCCTATGTAAATCGGTTTGTTAAATTTAACCTTTTGTTTGTACATGTGACTCGCTATACAGTTGTCGTCAAAGATGTTAAAGCATTTGAAATTTGTTTTCTTAGCTTGTTTCATTGAAAATTCTTCATTCCCAAGCTTAATATCACATCTGTTTCTCACATTTTCCATAGATTTTCCAAAAACTGAGTTGTTCATCAGCTTATAAAAGTCCTTTTCAAAGTCGCTTGTAGCTTTGGTTCTCATGTTTGTGTTAAAATCAATGTATTCTTTCATAAAAGGCTTCTGATCGAATGCGATAACTCTATTCACATGTTTCAAAATCATACCTTGTTCCAAATAGAACTTCAAATTTCTCGAATGAACAACGTATTCAGTTTTATCCAGTAGAGTTGTGCAAAGTTTGTTTTTAAAATGTTCTGGAGCAAGAGGTAAATCCTTGTGATGTTCGTGTAAATTTGTTGGATATCCTAGATCAACTTCAAGAATATAGCCATAATCTTCGTTGCCAGTGAGTTCTAAAATTGTTTCTTGCCATTCTGCAGTTGTGTAAGTTTTTGGATCCATCCACTTGATTTCGTTATATGGTAAATTTTGCATTAGGCCATACCCATAAAAGGTTATTAGCATCGACGTACAACAGATAGTTTTCAGGTTTTGTCTTATCAAAATCTTTCAAATATTTGTTATTTGCTTTAACATATCGCTTAATACATTGAGAAATACCTCCACGAATACCTTTTTCGATCATTAAATACATATTATAATCGTTAATTAGCTGAAGCTCAATTTTCGTTAATTTTAAACATTGCGTCCCATGCGAGACTGGGAGCTGTTAGATAGTGTGCCGGATCGAGTTTATAGCAATTTAGGCAAATGTTTCTGAAATTTTCGAATATATCGGCAAGCAATAAAACATCTTGGATGTTATAGAGATCAGAGTAATTTCCTAGATTTTTCTCTTTTAATTTATTCCAAACAGCTAAATAATGTTGAAAATCTTTCTCAGATATGCTCTCATCTGTTAAAAGTGAATAGAAATCTTGAATTTTTAGCTCTTCTGTGTAATCAAGTTTTTCAATACTATCGATAAATTCATAGGGAAATATTCCTTTTCCAGATAGAATTTTAAAAATCTCGTCTTCGTCATTTGGTTGTCTATCTAGAATTGCGTTCAGACCATCTTGTATAAAATGATTTGTATGCTTGAAATCATCTTTTTTGAGGTTTTTAGCTAACTTTTCTATAGACGAGGCCATGAATCTAATCGTATCTACGAAAGAAAACTTGATGAACTTTCTTGGTTTATCATCTTCAAACTCATACCCATAGCCAGAATTTACAGAATAATTTATATATTTCTCATCGGTGTTTGCGATCAAATCAACGTTTCCATATTGTTTAGCCAATTCTTTTATGTACAAATGAGTATCGTAATTTGACATATTGTGGCAGAAAACGGGAATATTTTGAGGAAATTTGAGATTCAAGTTACAAGATAAATGAGCAGCACCTCGAAATTTGCCGGTTAAATGACAATGATCTCGTACTTTTTTTCTTGTTTGATTATCAAAACCCTCACATTCACAAATATGACAAAGACTGGAATTTTGGTACGCTAATTCTTCTTCTTCGGTCAATTTCATAGGTTTTTTGTTCTTAGAATTATACTTTTTAGCTATGTATTTTGATATTTTATTGAGCTCTTCAAACAATTTTGCAGGAACATTTGGCAAATCTTCTTCATTTTCGGCTCGATAACATATCGGTTTATACATGCGATTCGTCACATTTGACACTAAATATAGAGTAAAACCATAAGGAATGTGCTTCTGAATCTTGGTTGTAATCGATCTTTGTGGATTGTTCTTGCATGTCGGAATTTTTTCTAATATGCTCTCAAAATCCATATAAATAACGTAAGGATGAGAAAATTTCTTTTGATAATTAGTAAATGATGTTGTTTGACCTGGAAAGGGCATAATTGGCTTACAAACTTCGTGTTGCTTGCAAATTTCTAAATGATCTGTTAAATCTCCAGATTTGTAGAAACGGCTTAAACATCTTCTATAAAGAAATTTTCTTTCCATATGCTTGGATAACTGAGAACTCACGAGTTTATTTAAATCGGTTATCAAAACATAATGAGATTTGTCTTCTTGTTTAACATACAATAAATCAATTTCTAACTCGGCATCATATTTTTCAGAAATTTGTAACGGAACAATATTGAGTTTCTCATCATAACTGTAGATATTTATAGACATTTTTGGATATTTGTACTTGGAATTGTGACTTCGTTTTTCAAATAATTGTATATCTTTTAAGGACATTGGATACTCGAAACCTGAAAATATCTCGTCATTTACAAATTTTTCATATTGTTTTACACGTTCAGGATGAAATTTTGATTTTTCAATTGCACATCGGATAGAGTAAATAAAGCAATAGTTATCTTCATTTTTGATATTTACACAAGCTTTCTTTACCTTTATTTCTTGTGGTAAATCGATATAATGATCCTGCGTTCAGCATTTCGTGTTTATTAAGGCTCAAAATCAGTTGTTTACAGCGTTTTAATGTCCATCCAGAACCTCGATTTGGATGATTTGTCTGTTCTCGATGTGTTAATTTATTAAATTGTTTAGAAATAAAGTCGTTTACATCAAAGATCTCGTCTGCTTTTATAGTAAAGTACATTGGACAAGTTTGTGTTTCACCGTTCACTAAAGTTCGTTCGTATTCGCATTCTAAAGAGAGATATCCTTTACTATTTTTCACAGTTTCTTTTTTCACAGAACTTTTAATTTCTGGGCGCAAAATAGAAAGATATTTGTAAATTGACATGAAATTGTCGTTCAAATTTGTTAAAATGTATTGCTTAAATAGACCGTGTATTGAGGATAAAACTTCTACATCAATGATATTTTCAGGTTTCTCATTAATCGTTTTATCAATTTCTTCGATCATTTCTGACTTAGTTTTGTCGTTAGTTTCGATAGCCAATTTTTCAGCTATTGAATGAATTTTTTCATCATTAAATAGATTGAGATCTTTTTTACTTTCCTTAAAATTTTTCTTTAGTTCACGCAATTTTTCTATATTATACATGTTTTGGTGATCGGCAATTTGATTTTCTTTAGCCCAAGTCCTCAAATAATTTAGTTCTTTTTCATAAATGTCTTTGTTTTTTAGATGAATTTTCGACTTATAATGTCGGGTATAATGGTGGTCAAAAATGTCTTTTTTGCAGTAGGGGCATGATACCTTTTTCCTCTCCATTTAAATAGGGAAAATTTGAATCTGCCAAGTTTTACTATTTAGTAAAATATCTTTTTATTAAGCTGAAAAATAGCAATAATTCAGTAGATTTCTAAGGATTTTTCAAAATTTGATAAAAATTAGCACAATTTATGTAGAAACAGCGTTAAATGTTTCTATTTATATAGGAAAAATTTAAAGATTTTGATACAAATCAGCAGAATTTATGATTTAACAGCGTTAGATTCTTCTATTTATATAGGGAAAATTTGTATAACTCAGACTTTGAAAAGTGGAGAATTTTACTAGAATTTGACACAAATCAGCACAAATTGTAGTAAAACAGCTGTAGATTCTTCTATTTATTATAAAAAAATCTGTAAACTAAGACTTAAAATTTTTGAAAAAATAGTATAATTATAGGACAAAATAGTACTTTTATTACTATATTGGTTTGTAGGGGGCAATTTAAATTCTTTATACTATTTTTTCAATAATTTTTTTCTTTAACTTTTCCAAGATTTTTCATTAAGATTTTAATATATTTACAACAGAATTTTCGTAGATTCGAAGCAGATATGAGATTGATTCGAAGCATATTTCACTAAGTTTCAGCTTAAGAAAGTAGAATCAAACAGCTATAGATTCGTTTATTTTTAGTTCATGATTTATAGATTCGTTTATGGTTCAATGAACAGTATTTTACATTGATTTTCTGTCTGTCCCAAAAGTGTCCTAGAAACCCCATATTCATATCTACTGTTATTATGTCACATGTTGCTTTACAAATGTATTTATTGTGCGACTTTCATTTCAAAACAACATCGCACGTATTTCTTCCTACTCAACATTGCTTCATTTAAACATCGTATCTTTAATAAGAATATTACATATATGTGTATTACTCAAATTAATATTGGTTTTTTATGCATCTTGCTTCATAAATTAAAATTAGAATTCGATTTCGTAGCGTGCAAGGCAAAGTCCTGCCATATATCTGACAAAGAGGCGGTGGAACTTTCGTTTGAGAGTTGGTTATAAATGAAGGCAACACTACTCTCTGAATTGCAATGAACGTATGTCTTATTCGCAAGATATAATACATGTCAGACGGATTGATGGAAGAAAACTCCGTAAATATGAAAAAATAATACTTTTAATTATTTACTGAAAAATAATAAAATAGTAAAAGTTCTACCAAACCTCTAAAAATTATATAATATTACACGATTTCCAAAATAAAGTAATAAATTAGATTAAGAATATAAAATTGTAGTTTGAGACTTATGCGTGAGATTTTGTTTTCTGGGCTCTATTTCAGACAAAATCTTAGTTCTAGCCCAGATTAAAAATTTTATTTTAATACAAAATAATGCGATCTACACAAAAGATCCAGTGATCTTTTACTCTATCTTCTATGAGTTAGCCGTAAAACGTGATTATATTGTAAATTTCACTTAAAAACTTACTTTTCGTGCTCGATAGTGGCCGAACCGTTGGTCCTAGCTTAAATGTAAATCTTTTTGTAAGTAGCTATTCATAGGATCTACAAAAAAGGTCCAGTAGCTTTCTGTCGTTTATCTTTCCGTAAGCCTGATAAATGCTCTAAAAGGCAAATTCTTTGTCGTCACTTTTAGGCGTTTTAAATTTTGCAACTATAATTAGTGCGATTCATGCTGGTTCCATATTGACCTTGTATTACTATATTAACGAGTGACTAAAACCCCCCTCCACATCGGGAGTTGGCTGAGCGTTAGTGAAGCTTCAATAGTAGATAGGGACAGAGTGTTTTTTTTATTTTATTTTATGAAGTATTAGTTCATTGTCAAAACTCTGGCGTGGAATGATAATTTCCGAAGTAATTTAAACCCCCTGATCAACGTTTTGTTTTGATAAAAATTACTGTACACATGTTCTCGTAGCACAGACGCACATTTCCCAGAAAAGTACCACGCGTTCTTATAACCCCTGATAACATTAAACCCTCCTCCCGAGAATTTCCTGGTTGATGAACTCCTGATTAAATTAAACCCCCTGATCAACTTAATAATCTGATAAAGGTAGTTTTACATTTATTTACACTGTATCTGTTTACACAACAGCTGACCAGTGCAGACTTTTATCCCAAGCGTTGTACCGACTAAACCAGAGATCGTAGCTCAAATCCGAGGGTAAAATCGAAACACAAAATTAAATTTCCGACAAGAAAGGTCCAGTCACTTTTTGTCGTATCTCTAACGGCTAAGCCACAAAATGGCCTTAGAGACAAAACTTTGATTAAAACTGGCAAATTCAATAAAATAGGTCTAATATTATTCCGAATTCCGCTTATCCCCGAATTTGGCCAACACCCCAAAAGGGGGCCTGGGGTGTGTCATTAACCCCCCGTAACATTACCCCCCGCCGGGATTTCCTGGTATGACCAGATAACCTCCTGAGTACATTAAACCCCCTGATGTGTTAACCCCCCCCGGTAACATTGTACCCCCCTGGGAATTTCCTGGCATGACCACATGTCCGAATTTTACAAATCACTAAATCTCTTAACCCCCCTTGGGAAGTTCCTGGTATGACAAGATCACCCCCTGATGTCTTAACCCCTGGTAACGCTAACCCCCCCCCTTGGGAATTTCCTGGCATTACATAATGTCCGAATCTATCATTCTTATTCACTAAATCATTCTTATTCCCGAATTTGGCTAACACCCAAAAGGGGGCCTGGGGGCGTAGCCCCCAGCGAGCCGAAGGCGAGTCTAATATAACCGCATGTGTAACTGACTGACTGACTCACTCACTCACTCACGTATACTAATTCTAACCTACTTCCAGATGAGTTAGAGACTTGAAATTTGGTACACAGATAGCTTTCCACGTGTAACCACCAGGAAAATCCCGAAAAGTGAGAATTTTTCATTTTCAACCCCTCAAAAAAATTCCCAAAAAATCGCGCATTCTTCACCCCTGCAGGCATTTTTTGTAAGCCCGATAGCGGGCGAACCGTTGGAGCTAGCTCGGATCTGACGGAAAATTCATGGTCAGGAATGAAGTGAACTACAAAAAAGGTCTAATGACTTTTTGCTCTATCTTCCATGGTTAAGCGACAAAACGCTCGAACATTTGAAATTCCAGAGATTTTTTTCGATAAAAATAATGTTTCAAGCCCGATAGCGGCCGAACCGTTGGTCGTAGCTCAAATCTGATTGACCCATCAAATTAGCAAATTGCGCGATCTACAGAAAAGGTCCAGTAATCTTTTGCCCTATCTCGATTGGTTTGGCCGAAAAACGTGATTATGTACAATTTTGTTGTAACTTTTACGCGAAACTTTTGTTTTTGGGGTCGATAGCGGCGAAACCATTGGTCGGAGGTCAAAATAAGACTAACGTTTTATTTAGGAAATAAGATGACCTACAAAAAAGGTCCAGTGACTTTTTACTATATTTCCCTTAGTTTGACCGCAAAACGCGATTAAGTGAAAATATTGGACATTTTCGCCTAAAAATTTACATTCCGGGCTTGATAGCGGCTAAACGGTTGGTCGTAACTCAAAACAAATTTTAAACGGGATTTAGGAAATCACGTGATCTACAGAAAAGGTTCAGTGACTTCGGGAGTTGGCTGAGCGTTAGCTAAGCGTCAATAGTAGATAGGGACAGAGGAATATTTATTATGTTCACAGACACAATACCCTCTAAAAAAGGCCCAAGTGTGTCATTAACCCCCGGTAATATTAACCCCCCCCCCCGGGGATTTCCTGGTATGACCTGATAACCTCCTGTACATTCAACCCCCTGATGTGTTTAACCCCCCTGGTAACATTAAACCCCCCCAGGGAATTTCCTGCCATGACCTCATGTCCGAATTTTACCAGTCACCAAATCTCTTAACCCCCCCCCTGGAAAGATCCTGGTATGACCAGATAACCCCCTGGAGACTTATCCCCCGGTAACGTTAACCCCCCCTGGGAATTTGTTCATATGACCAGACAATATCCTGACGAAATTAAACCCCCTCTTGTCTTAACCTCCTTAACATTAATCACCCACCCAGGGAATTTCTCGCCTTGACTAGATAGTCTCCTGGTGATATTAAACCCCCTGTTCGACTTAAAATACTGCCTTGAGGTCGGTTTTTATTATGTTTATACTAAACAATTCAAGATAGCTGACCCGTGCAGACTTTTCTCCCGAGCTCATTTCTGGCTAAACCATAGGTCGTAGATCAGATCTGAGGGCACAATCGAAAGACAAAATTAAATTTCCAACAAGAAAGGTCCAGTCACTTTTTGTCGTATCTCTAACGGTTTAACCGCAAAATGCCCTCAAAGTCAAAAGTTTTTACGAATCCGGAAAAAAATCTATGAAAAAGGTCAATTTTTAAATCCCTTGTCATTTACTTAATGTCCGGACTTAACCAGTCACCGAATTCCGCTTATCCCCGAATTTGCAAGCGTTTACTTTGGGGGCCTGGGGGCGTAGCCCCCAGCGAGCCGAAGGCGAGTTTTTACTATAATGCCAATCGTAAAATTTGGAAATATCCTTAATTTCTTTACAAACGCAACATTTTTTCTCTTCTAACGTTAATTTTTCTATTTTATCGTATAATTCTCTGTTATATTTACTACGACAATCCTTACAATAATAGTATAATCCATCTTTTCTAGTCTTATCTTGAGAAAACTTCGTCAAATCTTTAAATTCTTGACACTTTATACATTTCTTTTCAGCCTCCATTTATATAGAAAAAATTAAAGCTTTGACTTTCTCAATTCATATTCATAAAACTTTCCGGTTATTTCTTCATTATTTAAATCTTTTATACTATAAGTTACAGGATCTGTGTTATTAATTTGATAAATCACAAAGATTTCTCTTGACCAATTGTTCTTATATTTGTTTGAAAATGTTTGTTTTTTACTAACAATTCTTACATGATCATTGACTTTAAATTTAGTTTTTGTGTGAATTTCTGGTGGAATATACTTGAAAACGGTCTCTAATAACTCCTTTTCTGCATCTTTATCTACGTCTTTCGGTTTCATTTTTATTGTGCTGTGAACTGTATCGTTATAATTGTTTACGATTTTTTGAAGAATATCGATCCATTTAAAGTTTTTATTAATCTCAAAAATTACTTTCATTCTCTCATTTTGAGTTCTGTTATATCTCTCTACAATACTTGATTTCTCTTCATTTTCAGTATGATAAATCTTAATGTTGTATTTTCTCAAAACATCGTTAAATTCTTTATTTTTAAACTCTAAACACTTATCTGTATGAAGTAGGTTAGGAGGTTTGTGATTGATCCTTATGGCATCTTTTACTATATCTTCGACAGCTTTTGAAACATCCTTGCCGTTTTTTCTTTTGATAGCTCTTGACCAAGCATATTTTGAGAAAGTATCAATAACATTTAACATATACTTGAATCCATCATTTTGATCCGAATAGTTAGACATTATAACTAAATCTGCTGCCCATAAATCGTCAATTCCTAAAGTTATAATTTTTCTCTTTTTAAACTTTTTTCGTACTGGTGCATGAATTTCTCTAGCTTCAATCTCGATTTCTTCCTTATTCTTAGATTCTTTCTTTACTTGTTTTTCATTTGGATTCTTTATAAATTTACTCTTATTTGTCTTACATTTTGAACATTTTGCTGCAATTCTATACAATCCGTTTTGAGTTTGAACGATTTTAGAATCTATATTTTTCGTTTTTTTCTTGCATTTGTGGCAGTGAATCAAATCATCTTCCATTTACATGTCAAAGTTTCCAAGTTTATTTAACTCATCTAATATATCAGATTTTGCTTCATTTTTATAGCCATAAGGTACTGTATCGATCTTATTTTCTAGGACAATTCTCTTAAAATCTTTAGCGTTCAGTGCCAGCTTGTTTATGGTAACTGTGTACAACTCATGTTTGTAGCTTTTGATTACTGTCATCTCCCTAAATTCTTCTTTATCTTCGAACAAACATCTCTTCAAGTTTTCGATATTTATTGTTTTATTTACAACGCTTCTCTTAATTCCTTTACACCTAACTGGATTTTTGTATAGATATTTGTACGAGTACATCTTTGATCTTAAACCACAGAATTCTTCTAAAACTTCGCTATTTAGTTCGTCTTTGAATTTTCCTATGACTTTCTTATTTTTAGTACCGAAACATTCATGATCTTTTGGATAATCGCTCGTATCAAAGTCCTCTATATTTTCTTTAATAATTTTAAAAGGATCTCGTTTCAATTCTAGGAAATAACTGTGTGTATCCATGTAACACAGATTCAAATCTGGATCAAACTTCTTTAATTTGTTGTAATAAAACTCGTACATTAGCAATTTTGAGAGGTCGAGAACTGAAAATCCTATGTAAATCGGTTTGTTAAATTTAACCTTTTGTTTGTACATGTGACTCGCTATACAGTTGTCGTCAAAGATGTTAAAGCATTTGAAATTTGTTTTCTTAGCTTGTTTCATTGAAAATTCTTCATTCCCAAGCTTAATATCACATCTGTTTCTCACATTTTCCATAGATTTTCCAAAAACTGAGTTGTTCATCAGCTTATAAAAGTCCTTTTCAAAGTCGCTTGTAGCTTTGGTTCTCATGTTTGTGTTAAAATCAATGTATTCTTTCATAAAAGGCTTCTGATCGAATGCGATAACTCTATTCACATGTTTCAAAATCATACCTTGTTCCAAATAGAACTTCAAATTTCTCGAATGAACAACGTATTCAGTTTTATCCAGTAGAGTTGTGCAAAGTTTGTTTTTAAAATGTTCTGGAGCAAGAGGTAAATCCTTGTGATGTTCGTGTAAATTTGTTGGATATCCTAGATCAACTTCAAGAATATAGCCATAATCTTCGTTGCCAGTGAGTTCTAAAATTGTTTCTTGCCATTCTGCAGTTGTGTAAGTTTTTGGATCCATCCACTTGATTTCGTTATATGGTAAATTTTGCATTAGGCCATACCCATAAAGGTTATTAGCATCGACGTACAACAGATAGTTTTCAGGTTTTGTCTTATCAAAATCTTTCAAATATTTGTTATTTGCTTTAACATATCGCTTAATACATTGAGAAATACCTCCACGAATACCTTTTTCGATCATTAAATACATATTATAATCGTTAATTAGCTGAAGCTCAATTTTCGTTAATTTTAACATTGCGTCCCATGCGAGACTGGGAGCTGTTAGATAGTGTGCCGGATCGAGTTTATAGCAATTTAGGCAAATGTTTCTGAAATTTTCGAATATATCGGCAAGCAATAAAACATCTTGGATGTTATAGAGATCAGAGTAATTTCCTAGATTTTTCTCTTTTAATTTATTCCAAACAGCTAAATAATGTTGAAAATCTTTCTCAGATATGCTCTCATCTGTTAAAAGTGAATAGAAATCTTGAATTTTTAGCTCTTCTGTGTAATCAAGTTTTTCAATACTATCGATAAATTCATAGGGAAATATTCCTTTTCCAGATAGAATTTTAAAAATCTCGTCTTCGTCATTTGGTTGTCTATCTAGAATTGCGTTCAGACCATCTTGTATAAAATGATTTGTATGCTTGAAATCATCTTTTTTGAGGTTTTTAGCTAACTTTTCTATAGACGAGGCCATGAATCTAATCGTATCTACGAAAGAAAACTTGATGAACTTTCTTGGTTTATCATCTTCAAACTCATACCCATAGCCAGAATTTACAGAATAATTTATATATTTCTCATCGGTGTTTGCGATCAAATCAACGTTTCCATATTGTTTAGCCAATTCTTTTATGTACAAATGAGTATCGTAATTTGACATATTGTGGCAGAAAACGGGAATATTTTGAGGAAATTTGAGATTCAAGTTACAAGATAAATGAGCAGCACCTCGAAATTTGCCGGTTAAATGACAATGATCTCGTACTTTTTTTCTTGTTTGATTATCAAAACCCTCACATTCACAAATATGACAAAGACTGGAATTTTGGTACGCTAATTCTTCTTCTTCGGTCAATTTCATAGGTTTTTTGTTCTTAGAATTATACTTTTTAGCTATGTATTTTGATATTTTATTGAGCTCTTCAAACAATTTTGCAGGAACATTTGGCAAATCTTCTTCATTTTCGGCTCGATAACATATCGGTTTATACATGCGATTCGTCACATTTGACACTAAATATAGAGTAAAACCATAAGGAATGTGCTTCTGAATCTTGGTTGTAATCGATCTTTGTGGATTGTTCTTGCATGTCGGAATTTTTTCTAATATGCTCTCAAAATCCATATAAATAACGTAAGGATGAGAAAATTTCTTTTGATAATTAGTAAATGATGTTGTTTGACCTGGAAAGGGCATAATTGGCTTACAAACTTCGTGTTGCTTGCAAATTTCTAAATGATCTGTTAAATCTCGAGATTTGTAGAAACGGCTTAAACATCTTCTATAAAGAAATTTTCTTTCCATATGCTTGGATAACTGAGAACTCACGAGTTTATTTAAATCGGTTATCAAAACATAATGAGATTTGTCTTCTTGTTTAACATACAATAAATCAATTTCTAACTCGGCATCATATTTTTCAGAAATTTGTAACGGAACAATATTGAGTTTCTCATCATAACTGTAGATATTTATAGACATTTTTGGATATTTGTACTTGGAATTGTGACTTCGTTTTTCAAATAATTGTATATCTTTTAAGGACATTGGATACTCGAAACCTGAAAATATCTCGTCATTTACAAATTTTTCATATTGTTTTACACGTTCAGGATGAAATTTTGATTTTTCAATTGCACATCGGATAGAGTAAATAAAGCAATAGTTATCTTCATTTTTGATATTTACACAAGCTTTCTTTACCTTTATTTCTTGTGGTAAATCGATATAATGATCCTGCGTTCAGCATTTCGTGTTTATTAAGGCTCAAAATCAGTTGTTTACAGCGTTTTAATGTCCATCCAGAACCTCGATTTGGATGATTTGTCTGTTCTCGATGTGTTAATTTATTAAATTGTTTAGAAATAAAGTCGTTTACATCAAAGATCTCGTCTGCTTTTATAGTAAAGTACATTGGACAAGTTTGTGTTTCACCGTTCACTAAAGTTCGTTCGTATTCGCATTCTAAAGAGAGATATCCTTTACTATTTTTCACAGTTTCTTTTTTCACAGAACTTTTAATTTCTGGGCGCAAAATAGAAAGATATTTGTAAATTGACATGAAATTGTCGTTCAAATTTGTTAAAATGTATTGCTTAAATAGACCGTGTATTGAGGATAAAACTTCTACATCAATGATATTTTCAGGTTTCTCATTAATCGTTTTATCAATTTCTTCGATCATTTCTGACTTAGTTTTGTCGTTAGTTTCGATAGCCAATTTTTCAGCTATTGAATGAATTTTTTCATCATTAAATAGATTGAGATCTTTTTTACTTTCCTTAAAATTTTTCTTTAGTTCACGCAATTTTTCTATATTATACATGTTTTGGTGATCGGCAATTTGATTTTCTTTAGCCCAAGTCCTCAAATAATTTAGTTCTTTTTCATAAATGTCTTTGTTTTTTAGATGAATTTTCGACTTATAATGTCGGGTATAATGGTGGTCAAAAATGTCTTTTTTGCAGTAGGGGCATGATACCTTTTTCCTCTCCATTTAAATAGGGAAAATTTGAATCTGCCAAGTTTTACTATTTAGTAAAATATCTTTTTATTAAGCTGAAAAATAGCAATAATTCAGTAGATTTCTAAGGATTTTTCAAAATTTGATAAAAATTAGCACAATTTATGTAGAAACAGCGTTAAATGTTTCTATTTATATAGGAAAAATTTAAAGATTTTGATACAAATCAGCAGAATTTATGATTTAACAGCGTTAGATTCTTCTATTTATATAGGGAAAATTTGTATAACTCAGACTTTGAAAAGTGGAGAATTTTACTAGAATTTGACACAAATCAGCACAAATTGTAGTAAAACAGCTGTAGATTCTTCTATTTATTATAAAAAAAATCTGTAAACTAAGACTTAAAATTTTTGAAAAAAATAGTATAATTATAGGACAAAATAGTACTTTTATTACTATATTGGTTTGTAGGGGGCAATTTAAATTCTTTATACTATTTTTTCAATAATTTTTTCTTTAACTTTTCCAAGATTTTTCATTAAGATTTTAATATATTTACAACAGAATTTTCGTAGATTCGAAGCAGATATGAGATTGATTCGAAGCATATTTCACTAAGTTTCAGCTTAAGAAAGTAGAATCAAACAGCTATAGATTCGTTTATTTTTAGTTCATGATTTATAGATTCGTTTATGGTTCAATGAACAGTATTTTACATTGATTTTCTGTCTGTCCCAAAAGTGTCCTAGAAACCCCATATTCATATCTACTGTTATTATGTCACATGTTGCTTTACAAATGTATTTATTGTGCGACTTTCATTTCAAAACAACATCGCACGTATTTCTTCCTACTCAACATTGCTTCATTTAAACATCGTATCTTTAATAAGAATATTACATATATGTGTATTACTCAAATTAATATTGGTTTTTATGCATCTTGCTTCATAAATTAAAATTAGAATTCGATTTCGTAGCGTGCAAGGCAAAGTCCTGCCATATATCTGACAAAGAGGCGGTGGAACTTTCGTTTGAGAGTTGGTTATAAATGAAGGCAACACTACTCTCTGAATTGCAATGAACGTATGTCTTATTCGCAAGATATAATACATGTCAGACGGATTGATGGAAGAAAACTCCGTAAATATGAAAAAATAATACTTTTAATTATTTACTGAAAAATAATAAAATAGTAAAAGTTCTACCAAACCTCTAAAAATTATATAATATTACACGATTTCCAAAATAAAGTAATAAATTAGATTAAGAATATAAAATTGTAGTTTGAGACTTATGCGTGAGATTTTGTTTTCTGGGCTCTATTTCAGACAAAATCTTAGTTCTAGCCCAGATTAAAAATTTTATTTTAATACAAAATAATGCGATCTACACAAAAGATCCAGTGATCTTTTACTCTATCTTCTATGAGTTAGCCGTAAAACGTGATTATATTGTAAATTTCACTTAAAAACTTACTTTTCGTGCTCGATAGTGGCCGAACCGTTGGTCCTAGCTTAAATGTAAATCTTTTTGTAAGTAGCTATTCATAGGATCTACAAAAAAGGTCCAGTAGCTTTCTGTCGTTTATCTTTCCGTAAGCCTGATAAATGCTCTAAAAGGCAAATTCTTTGTCGTCACTTTTAGGCGTTTTAAATTTTGCAAACTATAATTAGTGCGATTCATGCTGGTTCCATATTGACCTTGTATTACTATATTAACGAGTGACTAAAACCCCCCTCCACATCGGGAGTTGGCTGAGCGTTAGTGAAGCTTCAATAGTAGATAGGGACAGAGTGTTTTTTTTATTTTATTTTATGAAGTATTAGTTCATTGTCAAAACTCTGGCGTGGAATGATAATTTCCGAAGTAATTTAAACCCCCTGATCAACGTTTTGTTTTGATAAAAATTACTGTACACATGTTCTCGTAGCACAGACGCACATTTCCCAGAAAAGTACCACGCGTTCTTATAACCCCTGATAACATTAAACCCTCCTCCCGAGAATTTCCTGGTTGATGAACTCCTGATTAAATTAAACCCCCTGATCAACTTAATAATCTGATAAAGGTAGTTTTACATTTATTTACACTGTATCTGTTTACACAACAGCTGACCAGTGCAGACTTTTATCCCAAGCGTTGTACCGACTAAACCAGAGATCGTAGCTCAAATCCGAGGGTAAAATCGAAACACAAAATTAAATTTCCGACAAGAAAGGTCCAGTCACTTTTTGTCGTATCTCTAACGGCTAAGCCACAAAATGGCCTTAGAGACAAAACTTTGATTAAAACTGGCAAATTCAATAAAATAGGTCTAATATTATTCCGAATTCCGCTTATCCCCGAATTTGGCCAACACCCCAAAAGGGGGCCTGGGGTGTGTCATTAACCCCCCGTAACATTACCCCCCGCCGGGATTTCCTGGTATGACCAGATAACCTCCTGAGTACATTAAACCCCCTGATGTGTTAACCCCCCCCGGTAACATTGTACCCCCCTGGGAATTTCCTGGCATGACCACATGTCCGAATTTTACAAATCACTAAATCTCTTAACCCCCCTTGGGAAGTTCCTGGTATGACAAGATCACCCCCTGATGTCTTAACCCCTGGTAACGCTAACCCCCCCCTTGGGAATTTCCTGGCATTACATAATGTCCGAATCTATCATTCTTATTCACTAAATCATTCTTATTCCCGAATTTGGCTAACACCCAAAAGGGGGCCTGGGGGCGTAGCCCCCAGCGAGCCGAAGGCGAGTCTAATATAACCGCATGTGTAACTGACTGACTGACTCACTCACTCACTCACGTATACTAATTCTAACCTACTTCCAGATGAGTTAGAGACTTGAAATTTGGTACACAGATAGCTTTCCACGTGTAACCACCAGGAAAATCCCGAAAAGTGAGAATTTTTCATTTTCAACCCCTCAAAAAAATTCCCAAAAAATCGCGCATTCTTCACCCCTGCAGGCATTTTTTGTAAGCCCGATAGCGGGCGAACCGTTGGAGCTAGCTCGGATCTGACGGAAAATTCATGGTCAGGAATGAAGTGAACTACAAAAAAGGTCTAATGACTTTTTGCTCTATCTTCCATGGTTAAGCGACAAAACGCTCGAACATTTGAAATTCCAGAGATTTTTTCGATAAAAATAATGTTTCAAGCCCGATAGCGGCCGAAAAACCGTTGGTCGTAGCTCAAATCTGATTGACCCATCAAATTAGCAAATTGCGCGATCTACAGAAAAGGTCCAGTAATCTTTTGCCCTATCTCGATTGGTTTGGCCGAAAAACGTGATTATGTACAATTTTGTTGTAACTTTTACGCGAAACTTTTGTTTTTGGGGTCGATAGCGGCGAAACCATTGGTCGGAGGTCAAAATAAGACTAACGTTTTATTTAGGAAATAAGATGACCTACAAAAAAGGTCCAGTGACTTTTTACTATATTTCCCTTAGTTTGACCGCAAAACGCGATTAAGTGAAAATATTGGACATTTTCGCCTAAAAATTTACATTCCGGGCTTGATAGCGGCTAAACGGTTGGTCGTAACTCAAAACAAATTTTAAACGGGATTTAGGAAATCACGTGATCTACAGAAAAGGTTCAGTGACTTCGGGAGTTGGCTGAGCGTTAGCTAAGCGTCAATAGTAGATAGGGACAGAGGAATATTTATTATGTTCACAGACACAATACCCTCTAAAAAAGGCCCAAGTGTGTCATTAACCCCCGGTAATATTAACCCCCCCCCCCCGGGGATTTCCTGGTATGACCTGATAACCTCCTGTACATTCAACCCCCTGATGTGTTAACCCCCCTGGTAACATTAAACCCCCCCAGGGAATTTCCTGCCATGACCTCATGTCCGAATTTTACCAGTCACCAAATCTCTTAACCCCCCCCCCTGGAAAGATCCTGGTATGACCAGATAACCCCCTGGAGACTTATCCCCCGGTAACGTTAACCCCCCCTGGGAATTTGTTCATATGACCAGACAATATCCTGACGAAATTAAACCCCCTCTTGTCTTAACCTCCTTAACATTAATCACCCACCCAGGGAATTTCTCGCCTTGACTAGATAGTCTCCTGGTGATATTAAACCCCCTGTTCGACTTAAAATACTGCCTTGAGGTCGGTTTTTATTATGTTTATACTAAACAATTCAAGATAGCTGACCCGTGCAGACTTTTCTCCCGAGCTCATTTCTGGCTAAACCATAGGTCGTAGATCAGATCTGAGGGCACAATCGAAAGACAAAATTAAATTTCCAACAAGAAAGGTCCAGTCACTTTTTGTCGTATCTCTAACGGTTTAACCGCAAAATGCCCTCAAAGTCAAAAGTTTTTACGAATCCGGAAAAAAATCTATGAAAAAGGTCAATTTTTAAATCCCTTGTCATTTACTTAATGTCCGGACTTAACCAGTCACCGAATTCCGCTTATCCCCGAATTTGCAAGCGTTTACTTTGGGGGCCTGGGGGCGTAGCCCCCAGCGAGCCGAAGGCGAGTTTTTACTATAATGCCAATCGTAAAATTTGGAAATATCCTTAATTTCTTTACAAACGCAACATTTTTTCTCTTCTAACGTTAATTTTTCTATTTTATCGTATAATTCTCTGTTATATTTACTACGACAATCCTTACAATAATAGTATAATCCATCTTTTCTAGTCTTATCTTGAGAAAACTTCGTCAAATCTTTAAATTCTTGACACTTTATACATTTCTTTTCAGCCTCCATTTATATAGAAAAAATTAAAGCTTTGACTTTCTCAATTCATATTCATAAAACTTTCCGGTTATTTCTTCATTATTTAAATCTTTTATACTATAAGTTACAGGATCTGTGTTATTAATTTGATAAATCACAAAGATTTCTCTTGACCAATTGTTCTTATATTTGTTTGAAAATGTTTGTTTTTTACTAACAATTCTTACATGATCATTGACTTTAAATTTAGTTTTTGTGTGAATTTCTGGTGGAATATACTTGAAAACGGTCTCTAATAACTCCTTTTCTGCATCTTTATCTACGTCTTTCGGTTTCATTTTTATTGTGCTGTGAACTGTATCGTTATAATTGTTTACGATTTTTTGAAGAATATCGATCCATTTAAAGTTTTTATTAATCTCAAAAATTACTTTCATTCTCTCATTTTGAGTTCTGTTATATCTCTCTACAATACTTGATTTCTCTTCATTTTCAGTATGATAAATCTTAATGTTGTATTTTCTCAAAACATCGTTAAATTCTTTATTTTTAAACTCTAAACACTTATCTGTATGAAGTAGGTTAGGAGGTTTGTGATTGATCCTTATGGCATCTTTTACTATATCTTCGACAGCTTTTGAAACATCCTTGCCGTTTTTTCTTTTGATAGCTCTTGACCAAGCATATTTTGAGAAAGTATCAATAACATTTAACATATACTTGAATCCATCATTTTGATCCGAATAGTTAGACATTATAACTAAATCTGCTGCCCATAAATCGTCAATTCCTAAAGTTATAATTTTTCTCTTTTTAAACTTTTTTCGTACTGGTGCATGAATTTCTCTAGCTTCAATCTCGATTTCTTCCTTATTCTTAGATTCTTTCTTTACTTGTTTTTCATTTGGATTCTTTATAAATTTACTCTTATTTGTCTTACATTTTGAACATTTTGCTGCAATTCTATACAATCCGTTTTGAGTTTGAACGATTTTAGAATCTATATTTTTCGTTTTTTTCTTGCATTTGTGGCAGTGAATCAAATCATCTTCCATTTACATGTCAAAGTTTCCAAGTTTATTTAACTCATCTAATATATCAGATTTTGCTTCATTTTTATAGCCATAAGGTACTGTATCGATCTTATTTTCTAGGACAATTCTCTTAAAATCTTTAGCGTTCAGTGCCAGCTTGTTTATGGTAACTGTGTACAACTCATGTTTGTAGCTTTTGATTACTGTCATCTCCCTAAATTCTTCTTTATCTTCGAACAAACATCTCTTCAAGTTTTCGATATTTATTGTTTTATTTACAACGCTTCTCTTAATTCCTTTACACCTAACTGGATTTTTGTATAGATATTTGTACGAGTACATCTTTGATCTTAAACCACAGAATTCTTCTAAAACTTCGCTATTTAGTTCGTCTTTGAATTTTCCTATGACTTTCTTATTTTTAGTACCGAAACATTCATGATCTTTTGGATAATCGCTCGTATCAAAGTCCTCTATATTTTCTTTAATAATTTTAAAAGGATCTCGTTTCAATTCTAGGAAATAACTGTGTGTATCCATGTAACACAGATTCAAATCTGGATCAAACTTCTTTAATTTGTTGTAATAAAACTCGTACATTAGCAATTTTGAGAGGTCGAGAACTGAAAATCCTATGTAAATCGGTTTGTTAAATTTAACCTTTTGTTTGTACATGTGACTCGCTATACAGTTGTCGTCAAAGATGTTAAAGCATTTGAAATTTGTTTTCTTAGCTTGTTTCATTGAAAATTCTTCATTCCCAAGCTTAATATCACATCTGTTTCTCACATTTTCCATAGATTTTCCAAAAACTGAGTTGTTCATCAGCTTATAAAAGTCCTTTTCAAAGTCGCTTGTAGCTTTGGTTCTCATGTTTGTGTTAAAATCAATGTATTCTTTCATAAAAGGCTTCTGATCGAATGCGATAACTCTATTCACATGTTTCAAAATCATACCTTGTTCCAAATAGAACTTCAAATTTCTCGAATGAACAACGTATTCAGTTTTATCCAGTAGAGTTGTGCAAAGTTTGTTTTTAAAATGTTCTGGAGCAAGAGGTAAATCCTTGTGATGTTCGTGTAAATTTGTTGGATATCCTAGATCAACTTCAAGAATATAGCCATAATCTTCGTTGCCAGTGAGTTCTAAAATTGTTTCTTGCCATTCTGCAGTTGTGTAAGTTTTTGGATCCATCCACTTGATTTCGTTATATGGTAAATTTTGCATTAGGCCATACCCATAAAGGTTATTAGCATCGACGTACAACAGATAGTTTTCAGGTTTTGTCTTATCAAAATCTTTCAAATATTTGTTATTTGCTTTAACATATCGCTTAATACATTGAGAAATACCTCCACGAATACCTTTTTCGATCATTAAATACATATTATAATCGTTAATTAGCTGAAGCTCAATTTTCGTTAATTTTAACATTGCGTCCCATGCGAGACTGGGAGCTGTTAGATAGTGTGCCGGATCGAGTTTATAGCAATTTAGGCAAATGTTTCTGAAATTTTCGAATATATCGGCAAGCAATAAAACATCTTGGATGTTATAGAGATCAGAGTAATTTCCTAGATTTTTCTCTTTTAATTTATTCCAAACAGCTAAATAATGTTGAAAATCTTTCTCAGATATGCTCTCATCTGTTAAAAGTGAATAGAAATCTTGAATTTTTAGCTCTTCTGTGTAATCAAGTTTTTCAATACTATCGATAAATTCATAGGGAAATATTCCTTTTCCAGATAGAATTTTAAAAATCTCGTCTTCGTCATTTGGTTGTCTATCTAGAATTGCGTTCAGACCATCTTGTATAAAATGATTTGTATGCTTGAAATCATCTTTTTTGAGGTTTTTAGCTAACTTTTCTATAGACGAGGCCATGAATCTAATCGTATCTACGAAAGAAAACTTGATGAACTTTCTTGGTTTATCATCTTCAAACTCATACCCATAGCCAGAATTTACAGAATAATTTATATATTTCTCATCGGTGTTTGCGATCAAATCAACGTTTCCATATTGTTTAGCCAATTCTTTTATGTACAAATGAGTATCGTAATTTGACATATTGTGGCAGAAAACGGGAATATTTTGAGGAAATTTGAGATTCAAGTTACAAGATAAATGAGCAGCACCTCGAAATTTGCCGGTTAAATGACAATGATCTCGTACTTTTTTTCTTGTTTGATTATCAAAACCCTCACATTCACAAATATGACAAAGACTGGAATTTTGGTACGCTAATTCTTCTTCTTCGGTCAATTTCATAGGTTTTTTGTTCTTAGAATTATACTTTTTAGCTATGTATTTTGATATTTTATTGAGCTCTTCAAACAATTTTGCAGGAACATTTGGCAAATCTTCTTCATTTTCGGCTCGATAACATATCGGTTTATACATGCGATTCGTCACATTTGACACTAAATATAGAGTAAAACCATAAGGAATGTGCTTCTGAATCTTGGTTGTAATCGATCTTTGTGGATTGTTCTTGCATGTCGGAATTTTTTCTAATATGCTCTCAAAATCCATATAAATAACGTAAGGATGAGAAAATTTCTTTTGATAATTAGTAAATGATGTTGTTTGACCTGGAAAGGGCATAATTGGCTTACAAACTTCGTGTTGCTTGCAAATTTCTAAATGATCTGTTAAATCTCGAGATTTGTAGAAACGGCTTAAACATCTTCTATAAAGAAATTTTCTTTCCATATGCTTGGATAACTGAGAACTCACGAGTTTATTTAAATCGGTTATCAAAACATAATGAGATTTGTCTTCTTGTTTAACATACAATAAATCAATTTCTAACTCGGCATCATATTTTTCAGAAATTTGTAACGGAACAATATTGAGTTTCTCATCATAACTGTAGATATTTATAGACATTTTTGGATATTTGTACTTGGAATTGTGACTTCGTTTTTCAAATAATTGTATATCTTTTAAGGACATTGGATACTCGAAACCTGAAAATATCTCGTCATTTACAAATTTTTCATATTGTTTTACACGTTCAGGATGAAATTTTGATTTTTCAATTGCACATCGGATAGAGTAAATAAAGCAATAGTTATCTTCATTTTTGATATTTACACAAGCTTTCTTTACCTTTATTTCTTGTGGTAAATCGATATAATGATCCTGCGTTCAGCATTTCGTGTTTATTAAGGCTCAAAATCAGTTGTTTACAGCGTTTTAATGTCCATCCAGAACCTCGATTTGGATGATTTGTCTGTTCTCGATGTGTTAATTTATTAAATTGTTTAGAAATAAAGTCGTTTACATCAAAGATCTCGTCTGCTTTTATAGTAAAGTACATTGGACAAGTTTGTGTTTCACCGTTCACTAAAGTTCGTTCGTATTCGCATTCTAAAGAGAGATATCCTTTACTATTTTTCACAGTTTCTTTTTTCACAGAACTTTTAATTTCTGGGCGCAAAATAGAAAGATATTTGTAAATTGACATGAAATTGTCGTTCAAATTTGTTAAAATGTATTGCTTAAATAGACCGTGTATTGAGGATAAAACTTCTACATCAATGATATTTTCAGGTTTCTCATTAATCGTTTTATCAATTTCTTCGATCATTTCTGACTTAGTTTTGTCGTTAGTTTCGATAGCCAATTTTTCAGCTATTGAATGAATTTTTTCATCATTAAATAGATTGAGATCTTTTTTACTTTCCTTAAAATTTTTCTTTAGTTCACGCAATTTTTCTATATTATACATGTTTTGGTGATCGGCAATTTGATTTTCTTTAGCCCAAGTCCTCAAATAATTTAGTTCTTTTTCATAAATGTCTTTGTTTTTTAGATGAATTTTCGACTTATAATGTCGGGTATAATGGTGGTCAAAAATGTCTTTTTTGCAGTAGGGGCATGATACCTTTTTCCTCTCCATTTAAATAGGGAAAATTTGAATCTGCCAAGTTTTACTATTTAGTAAAATATCTTTTTATTAAGCTGAAAAATAGCAATAATTCAGTAGATTTCTAAGGATTTTTCAAAATTTGATAAAAATTAGCACAATTTATGTAGAAACAGCGTTAAATGTTTCTATTTATATAGGAAAAATTTAAAGATTTTGATACAAATCAGCAGAATTTATGATTTAACAGCGTTAGATTCTTCTATTTATATAGGGAAAATTTGTATAACTCAGACTTTGAAAAGTGGAGAATTTTACTAGAATTTGACACAAATCAGCACAAATTGTAGTAAAACAGCTGTAGATTCTTCTATTTATTATAAAAAAATCTGTAAACTAAGACTTAAAATTTTTGAAAAAATAGTATAATTATAGGACAAAATAGTACTTTTATTACTATATTGGTTTGTAGGGGGCAATTTAAATTCTTTATACTATTTTTTCAATAATTTTTTCTTTAACTTTTCCAAGATTTTTCATTAAGATTTTAATATATTTACAACAGAATTTTCGTAGATTCGAAGCAGATATGAGATTGATTCGAAGCATATTTCACTAAGTTTCAGCTTAAGAAAGTAGAATCAAACAGCTATAGATTCGTTTATTTTTAGTTCATGATTTATAGATTCGTTTATGGTTCAATGAACAGTATTTTACATTGATTTTCTGTCTGTCCCAAAAGTGTCCTAGAAACCCCATATTCATATCTACTGTTATTATGTCACATGTTGCTTTACAAATGTATTTATTGTGCGACTTTCATTTCAAAACAACATCGCACGTATTTCTTCCTACTCAACATTGCTTCATTTAAACATCGTATCTTTAATAAGAATATTACATATATGTGTATTACTCAAATTAATATTGGTTTTTTTTTTTATGCATCTTGCTTCATAAATTAAAATTAGAATTCGATTTCGTAGCGTGCAAGGCAAAGTCCTGCCATATATCTGACAAAGAGGCGGTGGAACTTTCGTTTGAGAGTTGGTTATAAATGAAGGCAACACTACTCTCTGAATTGCAATGAACGTATGTCTTATTCGCAAGATATAATACATGTCAGACGGATTGATGGAAGAAAACTCCGTAAATATGAAAAAATAATACTTTTAATTATTTACTGAAAAATAATAAAATAGTAAAAGTTCTACCAAACCTCTAAAAATTATATAATATTACACGATTTCCAAAATAAAGTAATAAATTAGATTAAGAATATAAAATTGTAGTTTGAGACTTATGCGTGAGATTTTGTTTTCTGGGCTCTATTTCAGACAAAATCTTAGTTCTAGCCCAGATTAAAAATTTTATTTTAATACAAAATAATGCGATCTACACAAAAGATCCAGTGATCTTTTACTCTATCTTCTATGAGTTAGCCGTTAAAACGTGATTATATTGTAAATTTCACTTAAAAACTTACTTTTCGTGCTCGATAGTGGCCGAACCGTTGGTCCTAGCTTAAATGTAAATCTTTTTGTAAGTAGCTATTCATAGGATCTACAAAAAAGGTCCAGTAGCTTTCTGTCGTTTATCTTTCCGTAAGCCTGATAAATGCTCTAAAAGGCAAATTCTTTGTCGTCACTTTTAGGCGTTTTAAATTTTGCAACTATAATTAGTGCGATTCATGCTGGTTCCATATTGACCTTGTATTACTATATTAACGAGTGACTAAAACCCCCCTCCACATCGGGAGTTGGCTGAGCGTTAGTGAAGCTTCAATAGTAGATAGGGACAGAGTGTTTTTTTTATTTTATTTTATGAAGTATTAGTTCATTGTCAAAACTCTGGCGTGGAATGATAATTTCCGAAGTAATTTAAACCCCCTGATCAACGTTTTGTTTTGATAAAAATTACTGTACACATGTTCTCGTAGCACAGACGCACATTTCCCAGAAAAAGTACCACGCGTTCTTATAACCCCTGATAACATTAAACCCTCCTCCCGAGAATTTCCTGGTTGATGAACTCCTGATTAAATTAAACCCCCTGATCAACTTAATAATCTGATAAAGGTAGTTTTACATTTATTTACACTGTATCTGTTTACACAACAGCTGACCAGTGCAGACTTTTATCCCAAGCGTTTGTACCGACTAAACCAGAGATCGTAGCTCAAATCCGAGGGTAAAATCGAAACACAAAATTAAATTTCCGACAAGAAAGGTCCAGTCACTTTTTGTCGTATCTCTAACGGCTAAGCCACAAAATGGCCTTAGAGACAAAACTTTGATTAAAACTGGCAAATTCAATAAAATAGGTCTAATATTATTCCGAATTCCGCTTATCCCCGAATTTGGCCAACACCCCAAAAGGGGGCCTGGGGTGTGTCATTAACCCCCCGTAACATTACCCCCCGCCGGGATTTCCTGGTATGACCAGATAACCTCCTGAGTACATTAAACCCCCTGATGTGTTAACCCCCCCCGGTAACATTGTACCCCCCTGGGAATTTCCTGGCATGACCACATGTCCGAATTTTACAAATCACTAAATCTCTTAACCCCCTTGGGAAGTTCCTGGTATGACAAGATCACCCCCTGATGTCTTAACCCCTGGTAACGCTAACCCCCCCCTTGGGAATTTCCTGGCATTACATAATGTCCGAATCTATCATTCTTATTCACTAAATCATTCTTATTCCCGAATTTGGCTAACACCCAAAAGGGGGCCTGGGGGCGTAGCCCCCAGCGAGCCGAAGGCGAGTCTAATATAACCGCATGTGTAACTGACTGACTGACTCACTCACTCACTCACGTATACTAATTCTAACCTACTTCCAGATGAGTTAGAGACTTGAAATTTGGTACACAGATAGCTTTCCACGTGTAACCACCAGGAAAATCCCGAAAAGTGAGAATTTTTCATTTTCAACCCCTCAAAAAAATTCCCAAAAAATCGCGCATTCTTCACCCCTGCAGGCATTTTTTGTAAGCCCGATAGCGGGCGAACCGTTGGAGCTAGCTCGGATCTGACGGAAAATTCATGGTCAGGAATGAAGTGAACTACAAAAAAGGTCTAATGACTTTTTGCTCTATCTTCCATGGTTTAAGCGACAAAACGCTCGAACATTTGAAATTCCAGAGATTTTTTCGATAAAAATAATGTTTCAAGCCCGATAGCGGCCGAAACCGTTGGTCGTAGCTCAAATCTGATTGACCCATCAAATTAGCAAATTGCGCGATCTACAGAAAAGGTCCAGTAATCTTTTGCCCTATCTCGATTGGTTTGGCCGAAAAACGTGATTATGTACAATTTTGTTGTAACTTTTACGCGAAACTTTTGTTTTTGGGGTCGATAGCGGCGAAACCATTGGTCGGAGGTCAAAATAAGACTAACGTTTTATTTAGGAAATAAGATGACCTACAAAAAAGGTCCAGTGACTTTTTACTATATTTCCCTTAGTTTGACCGCAAAACGCGATTAAGTGAAAATATTGGACATTTTCGCCTAAAAATTTACATTCCGGGCTTGATAGCGGCCTCCTAAACGGTTGGTCGTAACTCAAAACAAATTTTAAACGGGATTTAGGAAATCACGTGATCTACAGAAAAGGTTCAGTGACTTCGGGAGTTGGCTGAGCGTTAGCTAAGCGTCAATAGTAGATAGGGACAGAGGAATATTTATTATGTTCACAGACACAATACCCTCTAAAAAAGGCCCAAGTGTGTCATTAACCCCCGGTAATATTAACCCCCCCCCCCCCCCCGGGGATTTCCTGGTATGACCTGATAACCTCCTGTACATTCAACCCCCTGATGTGTTAACCCCCCTGGTAACATTAAACCCCCCCAGGGAATTTCCTGCCATGACCTCATGTCCGAATTTTACCAGTCACCAAATCTCTTAACCCCCCCCCCTGGAAAGATCCTGGTATGACCAGATAACCCCCTGGAGACTTATCCCCCGGTAACGTTAACCCCCCCTGGGAATTTGTTCATATGACCAGACAATATCCTGACGAAATTAAACCCCCTCTTGTCTTAACCTCCTTAACATTAATCACCCACCCAGGGAATTTCTCGCCTTGACTAGATAGTCTCCTGGTGATATTAAACCCCCTGTTCGACTTAAAATACTGCCTTGAGGTCGGTTTTTATTATGTTTATACTAAACAATTCAAGATAGCTGACCCGTGCAGACTTTTCTCCCGAGCTCATTTCTGGCTAAACCATAGGTCGTAGATCAGATCTGAGGGCACAATCGAAAGACAAAATTAAATTTCCAACAAGAAAGGTCCAGTCACTTTTTGTCGTATCTCTAACGGTTTAACCGCAAAATGCCCTCAAAGTCAAAAGTTTTTACGAATCCGGAAAAAAATCTATGAAAAAGGTCAATTTTTAAATCCCTTGTCATTTACTTAATGTCCGGACTTAACCAGTCACCGAATTCCGCTTATCCCCGAATTTGCAAGCGTTTACTTTGGGGGCCTGGGGGCGTAGCCCCCAGCGAGCCGAAGGCGAGTTTTTACTATAATGCCAATCGTAAAATTTGGAAATATCCTTAATTTCTTTACAAACGCAACATTTTTTCTCTTTCTAACGTTAATTTTTTCTATTTTATCGTATAATTCTCTGTTATATTTACTACGACAATCCTTACAATAATAGTATAATCCATCTTTTCTAGTCTTATCTTGAGAAAACTTCGTCAAATCTTTAAATTCTTGACACTTTATACATTTCTTTTCAGCCTCCATTTATATAGAAAAAATTAAAGCTTTGACTTTCTCAATTCATATTCATAAAACTTTCCGGTTATTTCTTCATTATTTAAATCTTTTATACTATAAGTTACAGGATCTGTGTTATTAATTTGATAAATCACAAAGATTTCTCTTGACCAATTGTTCTTATATTTGTTTGAAAATGTTTGTTTTTTACTAACAATTCTTACATGATCATTGACTTTAAATTTAGTTTTTGTGTGAATTTCTGGTGGAATATACTTGAAAACGGTCTCTAATAACTCCTTTTCTGCATCTTTATCTACGTCTTTCGGTTTCATTTTTATTGTGCTGTGAACTGTATCGTTATAATTGTTTACGATTTTTTGAAGAATATCGATCCATTTAAAGTTTTTATTAATCTCAAAAATTACTTTCATTCTCTCATTTTGAGTTCTGTTATATCTCTCTACAATACTTGATTTCTCTTCATTTTCAGTATGATAAATCTTAATGTTGTATTTTCTCAAAACATCGTTAAATTCTTTATTTTTAAACTCTAAACACTTATCTGTATGAAGTAGGTTAGGAGGTTTGTGATTGATCCTTATGGCATCTTTTACTATATCTTCGACAGCTTTTGAAACATCCTTGCCGTTTTTTCTTTTGATAGCTCTTGACCAAGCATATTTTGAGAAAGTATCAATAACATTTAACATATACTTGAATCCATCATTTTGATCCGAATAGTTAGACATTATAACTAAATCTGCTGCCCATAAATCGTCAATTCCTAAAGTTATAATTTTTCTCTTTTTAAACTTTTTTTCGTACTGGTGCATGAATTTCTCTAGCTTCAATCTCGATTTCTTCCTTATTCTTAGATTCTTTCTTTACTTGTTTTTCATTTGGATTCTTTATAAATTTACTCTTATTTGTCTTACATTTTGAACATTTTGCTGCAATTCTATACAATCCGTTTTGAGTTTGAACGATTTTAGAATCTATATTTTTCGTTTTTTTCTTGCATTTGTGGCAGTGAATCAAATCATCTTCCATTTACATGTCAAAGTTTCCAAGTTTATTTAACTCATCTAATATATCAGATTTTGCTTCATTTTTATAGCCATAAGGTACTGTATCGATCTTATTTTCTAGGACAATTCTCTTAAAATCTTTAGCGTTCAGTGCCAGCTTGTTTATGGTAAACTGTGTACAACTCATGTTTGTAGCTTTTGATTACTGTCATCTCCCTAAATTCTTCTTTATCTTCGAACAAACATCTCTTCAAGTTTTCGATATTTATTGTTTTATTTACAACGCTTCTCTTAATTCCTTTACACCTAACTGGATTTTTGTATAGATATTTGTACGAGTACATCTTTGATCTTAAACCACAGAATTCTTCTAAAACTTCGCTATTTAGTTCGTCTTTGAATTTTCCTATGACTTTCTTATTTTTAGTACCGAAACATTCATGATCTTTTGGATAATCGCTCGTATCAAAGTCCTCTATATTTTCTTTAATAATTTTAAAAGGATCTCGTTTCAATTCTAGGAAATAACTGTGTGTATCCATGTAACACAGATTCAAATCTGGATCAAACTTCTTTAATTTGTTGTAATAAAACTCGTACATTAGCAATTTTGAGAGGTCGAGAACTGAAAATCCTATGTAAATCGGTTTGTTAAATTTAACCTTTTGTTTGTACATGTGACTCGCTATACAGTTGTCGTCAAAGATGTTAAAGCATTTGAAATTTGTTTTCTTAGCTTGTTTCATTGAAAATTCTTCATTCCCAAGCTTAATATCACATCTGTTTCTCACATTTTCCATAGATTTTCCAAAAACTGAGTTGTTCATCAGCTTATAAAAGTCCTTTTCAAAGTCGCTTGTAGCTTTGGTTCTCATGTTTGTGTTAAAATCAATGTATTCTTTCATAAAAGGCTTCTGATCGAATGCGATAACTCTATTCACATGTTTCAAAATCATAACCTTGTTCCAAATAGAACTTCAAATTTCTCGAATGAACAACGTATTCAGTTTTATCCAGTAGAGTTGTGCAAAGTTTGTTTTTAAAATGTTCTGGAGCAAGAGGTAAATCCTTGTGATGTTCGTGTAAATTTGTTGGATATCCTAGATCAACTTCAAGAATATAGCCATAATCTTCGTTGCCAGTGAGTTCTAAAATTGTTTCTTGCCATTCTGCAGTTGTGTAAGTTTTTGGATCCATCCACTTGATTTCGTTATATGGTAAATTTTGCATTAGGCCATACCCATAAAGGTTATTAGCATCGACGTACAACAGATAGTTTTCAGGTTTTGTCTTATCAAAATCTTTCAAATATTTGTTATTTGCTTTAACATATCGCTTAATACATTGAGAAATACCTCCACGAATACCTTTTTCGATCATTAAATACATATTATAATCGTTAATTAGCTGAAGCTCAATTTTCGTTAATTTTAACATTGCGTCCCATGCGAGACTGGGAGCTGTTAGATAGTGTGCCGGATCGAGTTTATAGCAATTTAGGCAAATGTTTCTGAAATTTTCGAATATATCGGCAAGCAATAAAACATCTTGGATGTTATAGAGATCAGAGTAATTTCCTAGATTTTTCTCTTTTAATTTATTCCAAACAGCTAAATAATGTTGAAAATCTTTCTCAGATATGCTCTCATCTGTTAAAAGTGAATAGAAATCTTGAATTTTTAGCTCTTCTGTGTAATCAAGTTTTTTCAATACTATCGATAAATTCATAGGGAAATATTCCTTTTTCCAGATAGAATTTTAAAAATCTCGTCTTCGTCATTTGGTTGTCTATCTAGAATTGCGTTCAGACCATCTTGTATTAAAAAATGATTTGTATGCTTGAAATCATCTTTTTTGAGGTTTTTAGCTAACTTTTCTATAGACGAGGCCATGAAATCTAATCGTATCTACGAAAGAAAACTTGATGAACTTTCTTGGTTTATCATCTTCAAACTCATACCCATAGCCAGAATTTACAGAATAATTTTATATATTTCTCATCGGTGTTTGCGATCAAATCAACGTTTCCATATTGTTTAGGCCAATTCTTTTATGTACAAATGAGTATCGTAATTTGACATATTGTGGCAGAAAACGGGAATATTTTGAGGAAATTTGAGATTCAAGTTACAAGATAAATGAGCAGCACCTCGAAATTTGCCGGTTAAATGACAATGATCTCGTACTTTTTTTCTTGTTTGATTATCAAAACCCTCACATTCACAAATATGACAAAGACTGGAATTTTGGTACGCTAATTCTTCTTCTTCGGTCAATTTCATAGGTTTTTTGTTCTTAGAATTATACTTTTTTAGCTATGTATTTTGATATTTTATTGAGCTCTTCAAACAATTTTGCAGGAACATTTGGCAAATCTTCTTCATTTTCGGCTCGATAACATATCGGTTTATACATGCGATTCGTCACATTTGACACTAAATATAGAGTAAAACCATAAGGAATGTGCTTCTGAATCTTGGTTGTAATCGATCTTTGTGGATTGTTCTTGCATGTCGGAATTTTTTCTAATATGCTCTCAAAATCCATATAAATAACGTAAGGATGAGAAAATTTCTTTTGATAATTAGTAAATGATGTTGTTTGACCTGGAAAGGGCATAATTGGCTTACAAACTTCGTGTTGCTTGCAAATTTCTAAATGATCTGTTAAATCTCCAGATTTGTAGAAACGGCTTAAACATCTTCTATAAAGAAATTTTCTTTCCATATGCTTGGATAACTGAGAACTCACGAGTTTATTTAAATCGGTTATCAAAACATAATGAGATTTGTCTTCTTGTTTAACATACAATAAATCAATTTCTAACTCGGCATCATATTTTTCAGAAATTTGTAACGGAACAATATTGAGTTTCTCATCATAACTGTAGATATTTATAGACATTTTTGGATATTTGTACTTGGAATTGTGACTTCGTTTTTTCAAATAATTGTATATCTTTTAAGGACATTGGATACTCGAAACCTGAAAATATCTCGTCATTTACAAATTTTTCATATTGTTTTACACGTTCAGGATGAAATTTTGATTTTTCAATTGCACATCGGATAGAGTAAATAAAGCAATAGTTATCTTCATTTTTGATATTTACACAAGCTTTCTTTACCTTTATTTCTTGTGGTAAATCGATATAATGATCCTGCGTTCAGCATTTCGTGTTTATTAAGGCTCAAAATCAGTTGTTTACAGCGTTTTTAATGTCCATCCAGAACCTCGATTTGGATGATTTGTCTGTTCTCGATGTGTTAATTTATTAAATTGTTTAGAAATAAAGTCGTTTACATCAAAGATCTCGTCTGCTTTTATAGTAAAGTACATTGGACAAGTTTGTGTTTCACCGTTCACTAAAGTTCGTTTCGTATTCGCATTCTAAAGAGAGATATCCTTTACTATTTTTCACAGTTTCTTTTTTCACAGAACTTTTAATTTCTGGGCGCAAAATAGAAAGATATTTGTAAATTGACATGAAATTGTCGTTCAAATTTGTTAAAATGTATTGCTTAAATAGACCGTGTATTGAGGATAAAACTTCTACATCAATGATATTTTCAGGTTTCTCATTAATCGTTTTATCAATTTCTTCGATCATTTCTGACTTAGTTTTGTCGTTAGTTTCGATAGCCAATTTTTCAGCTATTGAATGAATTTTTTCATCATTAAATAGATTGAGATCTTTTTTACTTTCCTTAAAATTTTTCTTTAGTTCACGCAATTTTTCTATATTATACATGTTTTGGTGATCGGCAATTTGATTTTCTTTTAGCCCAAGTCCTCAAATAATTTAGTTCTTTTTCATAAATGTCTTTGTTTTTTAGATGAATTTTCGACTTATAATGTCGGGTATAATGGTGGTCAAAAATGTCTTTTTTGCAGTAGGGGCATGATACCATTTTTCCTCTCCATTTAAATAGGGAAAATTTGAATCTGCCAAGTTTTACTATTTTAGTAAAATATCTTTTTATTAAGCTGAAAAATAGCAATAATTCAGTAGATTTCTAAGGATTTTTTCAAATTTTGATAAAAATTAGCACAATTTATGTAGAAACAGCGTTAAATGTTTCTATTTATATAGGAAAAATTTAAAGATTTTGATACAAATCAGCAGAATTTATGATTTAACAGCGTTAGATTCTTCTATTTATATAGGGAAAATTTGTATAACTCAGACTTTGAAAAGTGGAGAATTTTACTAGAATTTGACACAAATCAGCACAAATTGTAGTAAAACAGCTGTAGATTT